>NW_006411658.1:0-1490 GCF_000296735.1 Chrysochloris asiatica
GGAGACACCCTTTGACAAATTAATAGGATTCCAATAAGTCAAATAAAAGATATTCTGCATATCCTTATACACACGTTTTCAAGAGTGGAATACAAGTTTGGATCCATGAAATTGCTCTCATTTTGACACATTTGTCTCGTTGAACCATCCTCAAGAGTCATTACTTAGAAACCAAAATCTAGGAGAGTCTCTTTTTCAAAATATCAGAATTCCAAAAAGTCAAACCAAGGACATGGTGCAAATTTTACTGACGAACAACACATGCAGGATTCTTTGCCTTTTCTCAGTAAGTTACTGATTTCAATATAGAATTGAATTCCATTGTGTGAACAAAAAAGGATCGCATTGCATGAAAAGATTATGAAGACGCTTCTTGAAAGAGATACGACAATTGTAACCGATTGAATCAGGATCATGTTAAAAAGGGGATGAACACCAGGTTCCAGAGACAGAATTCTCAAAGCTCCTTTGGAATGGAACAAACTCTAACACGTTCCATATTCTATCTTGCTAGGAAAGAAACAAAATTGTTTCCTAGATCCTGATATCCTTAGACAAAGGTTCTCATGAGTGTCATACGAGCTGCGGATACTTCTCTTTACATGAAATTGCTATCCCTGTTGACACGTTTGTCTCTGTCAACAATCCTGAATACTCATTATTCAGATACCAAATACTAGGAGACACCCTTTGTCAAATTAATAGGATTCCAATAAGTCAAACGAAAGACATTCTGAATATCCTTAGACATGCTGATATCCTTAGAAACAAGTTCTAAAGAATGGAATACAAGTTTGGATCCATGAAATTGCTCTCCTTTTGAAACATTTGTCTCATTGAACAATCGTCAAGAGTCATTACTTAGAACCCATATTCTAGGAGATTCTCTTTTATAAAATAACAGAATTCCAATAAGTCAAACCAAGGACATTGTGCACATTTTACTGACAAACAGCACATGCAGGATTCTTTGCCTTTTCTAAATAAGCTACTGATTAAAATATAAAATTGAATTCCATTGTGTGAAAATAAGAGCATCGCATTGTATGAAAAGATTATGAAGAGGCTTTTTGAAAGAGTTATGACGATTGTAACCAATTGAATCAGGATCACATTAAAAATGGGGTGTACACCAGGTTCCAGAGACATAATTCTCAAAGCTCCTTAGGAATGGAACAAACTCTAACATGTTCTATTTTCTGTATTATTAGGAAAGAAAAAAAATTGTTTCCTAGATCCTTATATCCTTAGACAAAGGTTCTCATGAATGTCATACTAGCTGGGGATACATCTCTTTACATGAAATTGCTATCCCTGTTGACACGTTTGTCTCTGACAACAATCCTGAATACCCATTATTCAGATTCCAAATACAAGGAGACACCCTTTGTCAATTTAATAGGATTCCAATAAGTCAAAGGAAAGACATTCTGCATATCCTTAGACATCTTGATATCCTTAGACACACGTTCTCAAGAGTGGAATACAAG
>NW_006411658.1:2280-3877 GCF_000296735.1 Chrysochloris asiatica
ATTGAACAATCCTCAAGAGTCATTACTTAGAAACCAAATTCTAGGAGAGTCTCTTTTTCAAAATAACAGAATTCCAATAAGTCAAACCAAGGACATTTTGCACAGTTTACTGACGAAGAGCAGATGCAGGATTCTTTGCCTTTTCTAAGTAAGCTATGATTTCAATATATAATGGAATTCCATTGTGTAAAAATAAGAGGATTGCATTGTATGAAAAGATTATGAAGAGGCTTTTTTAAGAGATAGGACAATTGTAACCGATTGAAACAGGATTGCGTTAAAAAAGGGGTGAACACCAGGTTCCAGAGACAGAATTTTCAAAGCTCCTTTGGAATGGAACAGTCTCTAACAAGTTCCATATTCTATCTTTCTAGGAAAGAAACAAAATTGTTTCCAAGATCCTAATATCCTTAGGAAAAGGTACTCATGAGTGTCATATGAGCTCCGAATACTTCTCTTTACATGAAATTGCTAACCCTGTTGACACGTATGTCTCTGTCAACAATCCTGAATACTCATTATTCAGATACAAAATACTAGGAGACACCCTTTGTCAAATTAATAGGATTCCAGTAAGTCAAACGAAAGACATTGTGCATATCCTTAGACGTCCTGATATCCTTAGACACACGTTCTCTAGAGCGTATTACAAGTTTGGATCCATGAAATGGCTCTCCTTTTGACACATTTGTCTCATTGAAAAATCCTCAAGAGTCATTACTTAGAATCCAAATTCTAGGAGAATCTCTATTTAAAAATAACAGAATTCCAATAAGTCAAACCAAGGACATTTGCACATTTTTCTGACGAAAAGCACATGCAGGATTCTTTGCCTTTTCTAAAAAGCTACTGATTTCAATATATAATTGAATTCCATTGTGTGAAAATAAGAGGATCGCATTTTATAAAAAAGATTATGAAGAGTCTTTTTTAAAGAGATACTACAAATTTAAACGATTGAATCAGGATCACATTATAAATGGGGTGAACACCAGGTTCCAGAGACAGAATTCTCAAAACTCCTTTGGAATGAAACAAACCTTAACACGTTCTTTTTTCTATCTTGCGAGGAAAGAAACAAAATTGTTTCCTAGATCATAATATCCTTAGACAAAGGTTCTCAGGAGTGTCATATGACCTGCGGATACATCTCTTTACATGGAATTGCTATCCCTGTTGACACGTTTGTCTCTGTCAACTATCCGGAATACCCATTATTCAGATACCAAATATTAGGAAACACCCGATGTCAAATTAACAGGATTCCAATAAGTCAAACGAAAGACATTCTGCATATCCTAAGACATCCAGATATCCTTAGACACACGTTCTCAAGATTGGAATACAAGTTTGGATCCATGAAATTGCTCTCCTTTTGACACATTTGTCTCGTTGAACAATCTTCAAGTGTCATTACTTAGAAACCAAATTCTAGGGGAGTTTCATTTTCAAAAGAACAGAATTACAACAAGTCAAACCAAGGACATTGTGCCCATTTTACTGACGAACAGCACATGCAAGATTCTTTGCCTTTTCTAAGTAAGCTATGATTTCAATATATAATTGAATTCCATTGTGTGATAATAAGAGGATCGCA
>NW_006411658.1:6208-7045 GCF_000296735.1 Chrysochloris asiatica
AAAATAACAGAATTCCAATAAGTCAAACCTAGGACATTGTGCACATTTTACTGACGAACAGGGCTTGCAGGTTTCTTTGCCTTTTCTAAGTAAGCTATGATTTCAATATATAATTGAATTCCATTGGTGAAAATAAGCGGATCGCATTGTATTGAAAGATCATAGAGAGGCTTTTTGACAGAGATACGACAATTGTAACCGATTGAATCAGGATTGTGTTAAAAAAGGGGTGAACACCAGGTTCCAGAGACAGAATTCTCAAAGCTCCTTTGCAATGGAGCACACTCTAACACGATACATATTCTATCTTGCTAAGAAAGAATCAAAATTGTTTCCTAGATCCTGATATCCTTAGACTAAGATTCTCATGAGTGTCATACGAGATGCGGATACTTCTATTTACATGAAATTGCTATCCCTGTTGACACGATTGTGTCTGTCAACAATCCTGTATACTCATTATTCAGATACCAAATTCTAGAAGACACCCTTTGACAAATTAATAGGATTCCAATAAGTCAAACGAAAGACATTCTATATATCTGTAAACATCCTGATATCCTTAGACACACGTTCTCAAGAGTGAAATACAAGTTTGGATCCATTAAATTGTTCTGCTCTTGACACGTTTGTCTCATTGAACAATCCTCAAGAATCATTATTATAAACCAAATTCTAAAAGAGTCTCTTTTTCAAAATAACAGAATTCCAGTAAGTCAAACCAATGACATTTGCACATTTTACTGACGAACAACACATGTAGGATTCTTTGCCTTTTTTAAATAAGCTATGATTTCAATATTTAATTGAATTCCATTGTGTGAAAATAAGAGGATC
>NW_006411658.1:10358-10982 GCF_000296735.1 Chrysochloris asiatica
GATATGCTTAAAAACACGTTCTCAAGAGTGGAATAGATGTTTGAATCCATGAAATTGCTCTCCTTTTGAAACATTTGTTTCGTTGAACAATCCTCAAGAGTCATTACTTATAAACCAAATTCTACAAGAGTCTCTTTTTCAAAATAACAGAATTCAAATAAGTCAAACCAAGGACATTGTGCACATTTTACTGACGAAGAGCAAATGGAGGATTATTTGCCTTTTCTAAGTAAGCTACTGATTTCCATATATAATCGAATTCCATTTTGTGAAAATGTGAGGTTCGCATCGTATGAAATGATTGTGAAGAGGGTTTTTGAAAGAGATACGACAATTGTAAATGATTGAATCAGGATCACATTAAAAGGGGGTCAACACGAGGTTCCAGAGACAGAATTCTCAAAGCTCCTTTGGAATGGAACAAACTCTAACACTTAATTTTTTCTGTTTTGCTAGAACAGAAACAAAATTGTTTCCTAGATCGTGATATCCTTAGACATAGGTTCTCATGAGTGTCATACGAGCTGTGGATACCTTTCTTTACATGAAATTGCTATCCCTGAGGACATGATTGTCTCTGTCAACAATCCTGTATACTCAATATTCAGATACCAAATACTAGGA
>NW_006411659.1:0-467 GCF_000296735.1 Chrysochloris asiatica
TGCAATTCATACTAAAGGCTGTGGCCTTTGATCTTCATCAGTAAGTATTTTAAGTCTTCTTCAATTCTAACAAGAAAAATTGTATCACCTACGTATCACATGTTGTTAATGGCCTTTCTTCCAATCCTGATGGCATGCTCATCTTCATATAATCCATCTTCTCAGATTATTTGCTTAGCATGCAAGGAATAAGGAAGACCAAAGAAGAATCAATGTATTTGCATTGTAGTGTTGAAAAAGAATATTAAAAATAGCATGGACTTCCAGAAGAACAAACAAATCTGTCTTGGGAGAAGGGCAGCCCTAATGCTCTTTAGCCAGGATGGTGAGACTTTGTCTGTCATATTTCGGATGTGTTATCAGAAGTATGTTCAGTTTCTGAAGGAGGATATCATGTTTGGTAAAGTGGGGAGGTCAATGAAAAAGAGGAAGACCCACAAGGTGATAAATTGACACTGTTATAGCAG
>NW_006411659.1:1707-10266 GCF_000296735.1 Chrysochloris asiatica
ACTCGACGGCACTTCACAACAACAACAACAACAACTAATGCGAATAATAACTTTGAACATGCTGCTCCACAGCTTTTCATAAGGTTTTCAGTGATCAAGTATTTGAAAGTAGTCTGTCTGTCCTTCTTTCTAGTCTGTCTTAGGCTGGAACTTCATCTGAAACCTGTCTACCTCAGTATTTAAGACACCAGTGACATGGCTTCCAGAATCACAACAACACATCAGCCAACTCAGTCCAACAAACTGACCATTGTACCACCAGGACTCCTTCTTATGGTCATTTTTATAGACATTACTGTTCCCATTTTGCAGTTCAGAAAACGGAATCTCAGCGTGGTTAACCTACTTACCCAAGATCACATGAATATCAGAACTGAGATTTGAACCCTAAGCTCACCTGAGAGGGCGAGATGAGACAGAGGTGGTGGCAAAGACAAAGATTAACATCCGGGATCAGAAGCCAGGCAAGCCCGGAGTCTTGATTCTATCAATTGTATTGTCTTGGCGAGTTATGTGTCTCTTGGAGCCTCAGTTTCTCATTTTTGTTAGCAAGGTTGTCTTAGTTCTCCCGTGTTGTTATAACCGAAAACCACATGCAGATGGCTTTAACAAACAGAAATCCATTCTTTCACACTTTGGGAGACTTGATGTCTGAATTCAGGACACCAGCTCTGGAGAACGGTCCTTGTCTCCTGTTAGCATCTGTAGGCCCAGCATTCCTTGGAGATCTCCTTGTGTCTTGGCATCAATCTTCCTGGATCTAGGAGATTTGTGAGCCCTGGTGTGGCACTGTAGTACAAATGCGGGACTGCTAACCACAAGACGGCTGTTCAAATCCACCAGCCGCTCTCAGAAACCCTACACGGGGTAACTATGACTTGGAACTGACTCAACAGCACTTCACAACAACAAGAAGCTTTAGTGCAGGATCGCCATGTCCACAGGATGCACTTCACTTCCATCTCTTCTTGTTTGGTGGTAGGAGGTTCTCCTTCTCTGCTAACTTCCCCCTCTTTTTACCTCTTGTAAGATTAAAGGTGTTGCAGGCTGCACCCCTGGGAGTCTCCTTAAATCAATCAGGGTTGTGATGGGAGAGTCCTGGTGTGGTGCTGTAGGATAATCACTGGACTACTAACCATAGGTCGGTGGTTCAAACCCCTCATCCACTCCCCTACACAGTGTTGCTATGAGTTGGAACCAACTCAGTGACATTTAACACCAACAACATCCCACCCTTAACCCTCTCATTGGTTGACCCCATCAAGGTCGTATCTTGTGGAATCATCACATAACTGACAAACCCCTGAGAACAATGGCCCAGACAAGCAGTCACAGATTTTGAATGGGGACACAATTCGATTCATGACAAAGTTTAATTAATCCTTATCTCCTGGCATTACTGGTGCACTAATTAGAAATAATCCAGGTGAAGTGTGTGATTTAGAGTGCACCCCTGAGAGGACACATTTGAAACTGTAAGAAAACAAAGCAGATGGTGAGGCCAGCCAGCAGTGGAGAAGGTATTTCTTGTTTGTGGAGGGGATTGTGAGGCTGCATCAGTCTGTCCCCACTGGTCCTATTAAAACCCACCTGTTCAGAAGACCTGCTTGGCTGATCTGTAATAGATGCCTAGCTCTTTTATGCCCTCTTGGTTAGTCTGCACTGACAAGTTGTCTTTCCTGAGCTGTGGGGCACAGTGGATCCCTGATGGCTCAGTGGTTAAAGCATTTGGCCACTAAACAAAAGGTTGGCAGTTTGAATTCACCAGCTGCCCCTTGGGAGAGAGTTGCTTCTGTAAAGATGCTTGTTGTTGTTGTTAGGTGCTGATCCGAGCAGCAGGGACCTCAATCTGTCTGATCTGCAGATTTTAGATTCACCAACTCCTTCAACATGAGAGTCAATAGGAGCCTCTATCCTGTCACCTGATCTGCAGGTTTGGGGTTTGTCAGCTCTTACAACTACATGGAGTCCTGCTATGGCATTGTAGGAATAACACTGGACTGCTAACCACAGGCCAGTGGTTCAAACCCATCAGCGGCTCCTTGGAAGCCCTATGCAGAGTTGCTATGAGTCAGAACTGACAAAATGGCACTTAACAACAACAACAACAAATATGTGAGCCAATGGAGATTGTGAGCTTGTCTTCTAACCCACAGATTCAGGGCTTGCCATACCCCACAACTATGTGAGCCATTTTCTTAAAGAATCTCTCTCTACATCTAAATAGTTTTCATGGATTTTTCTCCTCTAGACAATCCAGACTTATGCACCTCTTCTCTCAGAACACATTTTATGCATGGGGCTAATTAGAACCCTATTTTCACAAGCTGGCTGTATGACACAGTAGCTAGGCATTCGGTTACTAACCAAATAAAAGTTGATGGTTCAAACCCACCGGTTGATCTATGGCAGAAAAGATCTGCAGTTTCCTGTCTTAAGAATTTCAGTCTTTGTCCTACAACGTCTCTATGAATTGGAATCTACTCAACAGCACACAATAACATAGAATGCAGAAAATACAGAACACTCTTCTGAGATTGGCTGTTGGCACCATTGTCTACTGCTGCTGAGACTGAGATCAGATATGAGCTGACAAGATTATGAGAGGTAACACAATCTTGTCCTTCATGGGAGCTAAGATGAACTTCATAGGAAAAGCCTTAGTCTTATGAGACTCAAGTTTTGAATATGATTGTTGTTGTTGTTGTTGTTAAGTGCCGTCGAGTCGGTTCCGACCCATAGCGACCCTGTACAGGGTTTCCAAGGGTGTAAATCTTTATGGGAGTAGAAAGCCTCATCTTTCTCCCGCGGAGCGGCTGGTAGTTTCGAACCGCTGACCTTAAGGTTCGCAGCCCAATTCGTAACCACTACGCTACCAGAGCTCCTTTGAATATGATTAATGAGGTAAAAGTATGCAAGCATTAAAAGAGTGCCTGGAACAGAGTCAGAATCATACATTCTGTTTTCTGTTACTATTCTTTGTAGTAGTTGCAGTACCAAAGGTGGTTGTTGTTGTTAAGTGCCATCAAGTCAGTTCTGACCCATAGTGACCCTGTGTAGGATTTCTGAGGAGCATAGTAGTAGCAAATATTTGACAACGCTCTCCCCTCTTCCACCAAATGCCCTTGCAGTTGGGAGCAGCCAGGGTCCTTTTCTTTCTGCTGTAATAATGGACGTAATAGCTGTACTGAGAGCAGTTATTAAAATAAAAAAAAAAAACAAACAAAAAACTTTTTATTGTGTATTTGTGGTTTACAGAGCAGAAAATCAGTTTTATGTTTAATACGCTTTGTTTCATTTCAATGATTATGATTCCCTGAATGTAACATAATTTATCCCCTCCTTCCCTATGATTCTTGTTTCCATTCCTTTATCTTTCCCAACACTTTGGAATTTTGCCCTTAGGTAAATGCTGCCCTTTTGATCTTGAATGTTGACCATTCTATGGTGTGCATACCTCAATAGTGTTGTCCCTCTATAGACCTATCTGTTACTTGACTGAAAATTGAACCATGAAGGTGAGTTCATTTCCAAACCTGAAGGGTGACCAATGACCATAGTCTTAGGGTACCACTGGTCTTTTTATGACCAGCAAGCCTGATCTTTATATTTATATTTATATATATGTTGGTGTTGTTAAGTACTGTGGAGTCAGTTCTGACTCATAGTGACCTGCACAGGGTTTCCAAGGCTACAAATCTTTATGGGAGCAGAAACCCTCATCTTTCTCCCATGGAACAGCTCATAGTTTCAAAGTGCTGATCTTGAGGTTAGCAGCCCGATTCGTAACCATTACACTACCAGAGCTCACTATCTATCTATCTATCTATCTATCTATCTATCTATCTATCTATCTATCAGAAGTGTCATGGGCTTCCAATAGAACCAACAGATCTGTCTGTGTTGGAAGAAGTGCAGCCAGAGTGTTCCTTGGAGACGAGGATGGCCAAACTTCGTCTCTCATACTTCAGACATATTGTCAGGAGGGACCAGTCACTGGAGAAGGATATTGTGTTTGGTAAGGTGGAGGATCAGAGAAAAAGAAGAAAACCCCCAGGGAGATGGATTGGCAAAGTGGCATCATCAATGGGCTCAAGGATGGCAACAATTGTGAGGTTGGCCCAGGATCGGATTGGGCAGTGTTTTGTTCTGTTGTGCATAGGGTCGCTATGAGTTGGTACCAACTCGATGGCACCTAACAACAACTAGGTACATATATATATAATAATTTTGAGTTTTTATCACATTTTATCACATTTTATCCAGGATCTTCTAGTGCAATCCTTTCTAGAGCAGTTGTTCTTGTGTTAAGGTTGTGAAGACTGATATCCATGTGTTCCATTAGACACTTGCACTAATTGCTTCCAAGCATCTTCAGTTTTCATCACTCTTCTATCTTTTGCACAAGCAGAGGAGACTAATAGTTGCACTTTAGATGGTCACTTATGAAATTTTAAGACCCAAGTTGCTGCTCATGAAAGTAGGATGTAGAACATGGTCTCTTTGGATTGTTATGAAAATTGACCAAAGTATTCTCCATTACTTGAGCCCCCAGGCCTAACAATTAATTAACCTCAAGGTGTTTGGTAATCTTTAAGATGTTTTCACCACCACTCATCTTGTCAGTTTTGTTGTATTGTAACAGCATGTTGCTGTGATTCTGTAAGCTATGCCATCAGTAATTAATACATCAGCAGGGTCACCCATAGTGGATGGATTTCAGAGGAGCTTCAAGACTAAGACTAGGAAGGAGGGAAGGCTGACTACTTATGAATGCCTAACCACGTATGAATAGAGATGGAACATTGTCAAATAGAGTGCAGGAACATGAGCTTCTCAGGTTGGAAGTCACTCAAAACAGAACAGGGGAAGTGCTCAGTTCTCAAAGAAGAGTTGACCATGATGACAAGAATTAGAGTAAAACTTTCAGAACCTTGATTTGCTGATGGGACACAACACAAAATGAGGAAGCTCAGTTGCAAACATCCACTAATAATCATAACAGGGCAAGTGCAGAGTCTGAACCTAGGAAAACTGGAGGTTGTCAAAAATGAAATGGAGAGCATAGACCTTGATATCCTACACATTACTGAACTGAAATGGACTGGTATTGGCTATTTTGAATCTTAGAATCATATGGTTTATTATACCAGAAGCAGAAAACTGAAGAATAGCCTAGTGTTAATCATCAAAAAGAACTTTTTAAGATCTATTGTAAGTACAACATTGTTCGTGATAGAATAAGATCAATACATCTACAAAGAAGACCAGTTAATACCATAATTATTCAAATTTACACACCAATCACTAGAGCCAGTGATGATGAAACTGAAGAATTCTACCAACTTCTTCAGTCTGAAGTTGATCAAATATGCAATCAAGATGTACTGATAATTACTGGTGGTTGGAATGCCAAGGTTGGAAACAAAGAGGAAGGATAGTAATTGGAAAATATGGCCTTGGTGATAGACATGGTGCTGGAGTTCACAAGATGGAATTTTACAAGACCAGCAAATTGTTTATTGCGATACCTATTTTAAATAACATAAAAGGTGACTAAACACATGGATCTCACCAGATTGAATGCACAGGAATCAAACTGACTACATCCATGAGAAAAGGATATGGAAAAGCTCAGTATCAACAGCGAAAACAAGGCCAGAGGCTGAATGTGGAACAGACCATAAATTGCTCATATGCAAGTTCAGGCTGAAGCTGAATAAAATGAAAACGAGTCTACAAGAACCAAGATATGACCCTGAACGTATCTCACCTGAAGTTAGAGATCATCTCAAGAACAGAGTTTGATGTATTAGACACTGATGATCCAAGAACAGAAAAGAAGAAAGCAAAAGGCCATTAAGAAGACACAAAGGAAAGAAAAGACCAATGTGGGTGTTAGAAGAGGCTCTGAAGCTTGCTTACCAGTGCAGAGGTGCTAAAGAGAATGGAAAAAATTAGAAAGTAAAAGAGTTGAACAGAAAATTTCAAAGGGCAGCTTGAGAAAGCAGTCAAGTATTATAATGAAATGTTCAAAGAACTGGAGTTAAAAAAACAAAAGGGAAGAAAACCTTCTCAAGTTGAAAGAACTGAAGAAAAAAATTCAAGCCTGGACTTGCGAGATTGAAGGATTCCATGGGCAAAATACTGAACAATGTAAAACCATATAAAGAAGATGGAAGGATCGCTCAGAGTCATTGTACCAGAAAGAAATGGTTGGTGTTCAACCATTTGAAGATGTAGCATATGATTATGAACTAATGGTACTGTGTGTATCATGACAAGCTATAGATAGCATTGTTAAGTATGGGTATTCCAGAACACTTCATTATTCTCATGAGGAACCTGTATATAGACTAAGAGACACTCATTAGACTAGAACAAGGGCATACTGAGTGGTTTAAAATCAGGGAAGGTGTGTGCTAGGGTTGTATTTTATAACTAAATTTATTCAATCTGTATGCTGAGCTAATATCTGAGACACTGGATTATATGAAGAAGAATGTGGCACCAGGATTGGACTCATTAACAACCTGTGTTATGCAGATGATATAATCTGGTTTGGTGAAAGTGAAGAGGACATAAAATACTGATGAAGATCAAAGACCACAGCCTTCAGTATGGATTGCACCTCAATGTGCAAAAAATATCCTCACAAATGTACCAAGAAATCATGATAAATGGAGAAAAGATTAAAGTTATCAAAGACTTCATTTAAAAAAAATTATCTTTAATTTTTTTTTATTGTGAATTATGTGATAGAATACATGGGAGAATATTAGCTTTACATTCATCCTATTGTATTTAATTTCATTGCAATGATTATAATCCCCTCCATGCATCATCAAACAACCAAAAGATACACCCCAAAAGCCTGTCCCCTGGCCATCAGCACACAGTCCCTCTCCCTCCCTGAGTCCAGAGTCCCCAGCTGTTCCATCTCTCCACTCCATCTTCTCTGTCTCCATCTCTGGTGTCAATGCTTCTCTGGGTAGGGTCTCACACTCTGCTCTTCTCACTTGATGGTCCCAGGGATCTCTGCTTCTGGACTGCAAAATCAACCATATCTCTCCTTTTGTTAAAAATCATCTACCTTTACATTTCTGACCCTCAAAGCCAGTCCTGAAAGCAATTATTTACCACTGTACCACAAGAGTCTTATCCCCATCTCCTTTCATCAGCCCCATCCCGACAGATTGGAAACCACTCAGTGAAGGTTCTACCTTCTCCCCGCATTCTTTGGAACTAGGATTCTTCTTGAAAACTTATAAGCCAGTCACTTCATGCCTTTGTAAGACCCCCATTTGGGGTAGCCAATGTCTAAGTTGCCCATCACTGTTAACTTTGTGTACTGAGGGGGATGGGAGTGATCCTCACTGTAAAGATTCATTCTCTCTTTTGAGCTACTACATCCATAAGTATAGGTCAAGTTCATCAAATTGTAGCAGATTACTCATTTTTTCCTCTTCTTTCTTCTTCTAGTCGAGTTCTGATCATACAGCCATTGAAGCCAGGTCAAGTGGGTACTATCTGCAAGTATGGGTGTTCTTGTGTATCTCCCCTCACTTCTATCAGCTGGATGCTTCACTATCTGCTCCAGTACTCTGTGACCATGTCACTATCTCTGGGCCCAGGAGTCCCCAGGTCTTGTCAGACTGCTGGCCAACCGTTCTCAACCTGTGTTCACAGGAATCTGTTGAATGTGGTTGGACGTAATTCACATCTTCATTGCTATTTACCCCCCCCCCCATTTCCCCTTATCTGTGACCAATGTGGTCACTAGCAAGACCACATGTGTGATTGAGTATTTCCCTTGAGTCTTAGTCTTGGAAGGGGGTTTGCTCTGAGGAGACCTGACCACTTGCCTTGATGGCTCCTGGAGAAACAGCTTGCTTGTTCTTATAGTAGTCAATCGGACTGCCATTAATGTTTTTGATTTTTCCTGCTGGTCTTTCTTTCAAGAAGTATCTTCTGTTCTTCTAGACACTCCAAGCTGGTCTGCTTGTCCTTTCAAGTGGAAATTTATCACCTCAGAAGATTCTGGATGGGGTTCAGGATTCCACATATGATCTTATGCAATGCAAAAGCTCCGCAGGAAACCTCTTTCTCTGGGCAAATTCTAGCCCCCTTTTAGGTATTCAAATCAGTTATAGGCTTAAGACAGACTTACAAGCTTTCTATGGTAATGTTTTTGGCTATTCCTTTCTCTCCCCCTCAAGTGTCTATTTTCAATGGTTATTGTTGTTGTTGTTATGTGCCATGGAGTTGGTTCTAACTCATAGTGACTCTGCAAATGGTAGGCAAGGGAAACCAAAATTCAAAAGACAGCCAATCATCTTAATACTATTCCCCCTCTTTTACCCATTTAAACCATGCCTCAATCCCTGTATCCCAGAGCTCTGTTGTTCCAAGGTTGGGCACACATCATTATTTACCTTTGTCCTACTTAGCCCATGCAAACCTTCCTAACTGTTCTCCAGTCTGCCTTTTTCTTCAATTCCCCTCACCCTTCTTGTGCATTGCCACACTCCCCCCTCCCCCAGCACCCAAGTTATCCTG
>NW_006411660.1:0-4202 GCF_000296735.1 Chrysochloris asiatica
ATGTAGTCTATTTGATTTCTATGTGTTCCATCTGGTGAGGTCCATGTGTATAGTCGTCTGTTATGCTGTCTAAAGAAGGTATTTGAAATAAACAAATATTAATAATAATATACTTGTATTGGAAGGGTTTCTAAAAGTTTGTGAAAAAATGAAAGTAAAAGATAATGGATTTTTTCCACAAACTTTTAGAAATATTTATATACATAATTAAATTATATTTTTATTATGTCCTACTAAGGTGAGTCAAAACTTATCTGCACTCCAATTATATTAAAACACCCGTCCATGTCCACAATTGATGACAACATTGAGCATGCACGTGAAACGATTCTGTCGAATAGACATGAGACAGTGGATTCTGTGATTATTATTTTGCTCCATCAGACTTTCACCTGTTTAGCCCCTGAAAGGACGAAGGTCCTTTGAGGAAGAAGATTCACCTCTGATGAAGAAGTGAAGAGAACAGTGCCTTCGTGGCTCTCAGTTCAACCTAAAATATTTTTAAATAAGGAAATACAAAAGCTTGTTGACAGAGAGACAAGTGTATTAGAAAGCAAGAAGACTGTGTCAAAAAATTATGTATTTGTCTTTTCTAAAAGTTGATTAAAATACATTTTGTAGCCACAGTGCAGAGTTTTTGACTCACCCTCATATTATATATATATAACTTATTATATGTAATTACATATATATATAGTTAAAATAGATGCCCTGGTGGTACAGTGGTTAAGTGCTAGCCTGATAACCAAAAGCTTTGTAGTTCAAACCCAGCAGCATGCAACACTCCCCCAAAAAATAATAGTGGGGAGAAGTAAATGGAGTAGAAATGTTGTAGAGTTCTTGCATTACTGGAAAATTATCAAAGTATTAATTTGTACTATAATTTAATAACTGACAACTGAATATTCTAATAGGTCCATCACTAAAGAAAAGTAAAAAATATATAACAATAATAGAAGAAAATGTAATGTTATTTCAATTCCTTGCTTAAAAACAGCAAGGAAAAGCATGAAAAATAGAAGACATGAGATAATTAAGAAATAGTGAGATGGTGTATATAAATTCAAACATTAGTGATATTAAATGTAAATGACCTAAATAACCCAATTTAAAAGGCAAGAATTATCATACAGCTACATGCTGCTGCTGCAAAAAAGGTACTTAAATATATAAAGAAAGCAAAGTTAAAAGTAAAAGGAGGGAAAATTTATTTCAAGAAACTATTAGCAAAAAGACATAGATATTAATATGAAACAAGATAGGATTAAAATCAAGAAGCATGTTTTTAGATGAAGAAGGACACTTAACTCACTGCTACAGAAGACATAACAATTTATATTTTGTAAGCATCTATTAACATGGTTCCCAAAAATATAAAGCAGAAACTGGCTGAACTAAAAAGATAAATATATAAATATATATTCATAGGTCTAATATGTCTCTCAGTAACTGATTTAAAAAGTAAAACAAAAAATCATTAAAGAGAGAGAGATCTGAAAAACATTTCACCTAATTGACACAGGCAAAAAAAGTGTAGTCAATAATGACACACTATATATTTTATCCAAATACAAATGGAATATTCACCAAAATTGAATGAGTTACCGAAACAAATTTCAAAATATTAAAACTAGTTAATTCTACCAGTTGTTTTATGGGAGAAACATGAAGCTTTCTGCCTCATTAAAGATTTATAGCCTCGGAAACCCTACACAAAGTCACTATGAATTGAAACTGACTCATAGGCACACAGCCACCACCACCACCAATTAAATAAGTAGGAAATCAAGGGAAATTAAGGTACAAGTCAATGAAGAGATAACTAGAAAATTCCAGAATGCTTGGAAATTAAACTTGTCAATTTCACATAACATTTTAGACTAGGAGGCAATGCAACCCCTGCATACTCTGGATATGTAAAACTGCAAAATATGTGCTTAAAGAGAAGTTTATAGTCTTAAAATATACTAGGAATAGCAAAAGATTGAAAACCAATGATCTAAAGACCTATCTCAAAAAAGCATAAATAAGCTACAGATTAAGTCTTAGGAAAGTAGAGGGAAACATTAGAATTAAGAGTTAAAATTAATTTAAAAAAACAAAAAGTAAAGCTACAATAATGTTAAAATGAACAGCAGATACTATGCCTCTAGCAAGTCTAAGCAAGAATAGAAGAAAAAGAACAATCACCAATATTGGGATTAATAGAAAAGTGCATTTATAAAGATCTTCTAAATGTTTGTTGTTGCTAAGTGCCGTCAAGTCCATTTGGACTCATAACGACCCTGTAGAGGGTTTCTGAAGTGGCTGGTGAGTTTGAATCACCGACCTTGCTGTTCAAACCAACCTTTCAGTCCAGCGCTTATCCTACAGCACCACACCAGTACTCCTTCTACATATTAAATAAGTTTAAAGAGACTTTTATGAACATTTTTATACTGAAAAATTATAAAATTCATAAGAAATGGCCAAATGCCTAGAACAACACAATTTACCAAAATTTAAGACTAGATCATTATTAGAAAATCTAAGTAATTTTACATCTTTCAAAGAAATTGAATGTGTAATATTTCTCACAATACTTCTGGTTCTGATATCAATAATGGTCAATTCTCCCAGTAACTTAAAGAAGAAATAGCATTAGTATTACAAAAACTTTTCTGAAAAATAAAGGGCAATACTTCTCAACTTGTTTTAGAAGCCAGTATAGTTCTGACAAGAAAACTAAAATGAGACATTACAAGAATATATCACACACACACAAAAACTTATGGGTTAATGTCTTACATGAACAAACATAGTAAGCTCATATATACATTATCATCAAAGCAAAGCAAATTGTATATAAAAACATAACACTTTACAATCAGGCTTGAGTTTATTTCAAGAATGTAAGGTTGGTTTAATATTTTTTAAATCATTCACTGTGATTCAACACTTTTAAAAAAGGAGAAAAACAATGTTTACCTCAAAAGATGAGGAAACAGCAATTGTGTTTTGATAAATTTTATAATAATCATTTTTCTGAATTCCTTCTCAGGCATTTCCAAAGCCTGCCCATCTTCCAGTATGGAATGTAGGTCTACTTCCAGCTCATTTGCCTCAGTCACTTTATCTCATTTCTTGACACGTGCAGATATGGTCATCTGCTTCTGTTTTGGGGGCATATTCAGGGGTTATCTGTGGCCTTAATACTTAGATGGGTGTGTATTTTGGTATTTTTTTTTATGCTTTCTGATTACTTCCAGGTAGATGTGATCAGGAGATGGGCTTCCCTTTTCACTCTTCTTCCTGAGAAATTTCATGAGGCTACTGTTGGTCATTGTGCCATAACTCAGAATTTAATTTTTGGCCTATTCCCTTTTTAGTTTGCCTGTCCCACTCTACAATCCCCATTTAGGCCTTTATCTTAGTGATAAACAGTTCAGGGCCAGCTGTGGTCATTTTGCACTGCCATTTGGTTTTAAGTAGAAACTGTCACTTTAAATTTTGAGGAGATTTGTGCGCATGTGTAGTATAACCCTTTGGGGGTGGGAGTGGGGTGTCCATTCACTCAAGTACCCCCTCTAGTCACCTGAATGGAGGTGCGCAGCCAGTGAGAGACCAATGAACAGATAAACACACACACAAAAAAAATCCACACCTTTATCTCCGTGGTTATGGGTTCTTTCAGGTGTCTGTGGCTGCTCTGATCCTTCCCCCTCTTGGTCTCGCCCAGGATGGCAGCTCTGGGAGCAGCTGTGCATCTTGGATTAGAAAGCAATGGATTTTAGCTTCTGCTACAAATTCCACTGGCTGTAAGCCTTCCAACCTTCTAAATATTCTTTTATATGTGGTTCAGAGTTCTGGCACCATCCCCTGAGCCTGCTTGGTCCAGTATTCGGTATTGTTGCTGATGAATCTCCTCACTGCACGTCTACCTGATCCGCCATCTTGTTTGTTCCCCTGATAAGATCTTAATGTGCCTTTAAACTAGGTACATGATATGTCAATTGTGTGTAAAGAAAGTTTTATTTCTTTTCAATTATTTTACTTTTATTTATTTTTTCTTCTTTCTTATTGTATTGCTTGGAGATAAGAGAGAGAAGAGTAAGGGCTGGTTGGTCCAAAGTGTAGTGAGACCTGGGGATACTTGAACCCATGGACAAGGACAGAGCCACAGAGGGCTAGAGCTGAGAGTGAAGCATCCAGCTGATATGAAG
>NW_006411660.1:10002-11166 GCF_000296735.1 Chrysochloris asiatica
GGTGCTGGAAGAAGTACAGCCAGAATGTTTCCTGGAAGACAGGATGGCCAGATTTCATCTCTCATACTTCGGATATATTGTCAGAAGGGACCATCCCTAGAGAAGGATATTATGTTTGGTAAAATGGAGGGTCAGAGAGAAAAAGGAAGACCTCCAACGAGATGGATTGGCACAGTGGCAGCAGTGATGGGCTCAAATGTAGCAACAATTGTGAGATTGATCCAGGACTGAGCAGTGTTTTGTCCTGTTGTGCATAGGATTGCTATGAGTCAGTACCAACTCGATGGCACCTAACAACAACAACACTGAATTCTACTTTACCGTCACTTGATCTCTTTAGTTACCCTACATTATTGTGGAAACAGAAAACTAGAAATACCATGAAAGAGAAGACAATATTAACTAATCCTTTTGTTTATTCCACCAAAGGGTTCATATGTAAGAGAGATCACCATTGGGTTGTTTTAGATGACCCTGTCTAGTCTTTGATTCCTTTTCCTTGAGGATAGAATTTACACCTACCATCTGGTAGTGTAGTGGTTACGAATCGGGCTGCGAACCTTAAGGTCAGCGGTTCGAAACTACCAGCTGCTCCGTGGGAGAAAGATCAGGCTTTCTACTCCCATAAAGATTTACACCCTCGGAAACCCTGTACAGGGTCGCTATGGGTCGAAACTGACTCGACAGCACTTAACAACAACAACAAACAACATCTTTACTTCATAAAACACTACGAAAGAATGAACTACAAGGTGTAGTCTCAATTATCCTAAAAGTCAGAGTGTACTTTTATTTAGATCATTTTTCTCTTTATTAATTTTTCAGTCCTTTCTTGAGAATTTTTGCATGTGTATTAATGACAGATATTGGTCAATAATTTTGATTTCTTTGTAGTATCTTTGCCTGGATTTGATGGACAGATTTGTCATCGGGTTATGCTGGCTTCATCAAATGAATTTGTAAATATTCCTTTCTTTTCTATGTTTTGGAATAGTTTAAGTAGAATTGATGTCAACTCTTTTCTGAATGTTTGATAGAATTCTCCTATGATTCTACCTAGGCTGGGTTTTTTTTGTTGTTGTTGTTTGTTGGAAGGATTTTGTTTTGTTTTAATGACATCTTCAATTTTTTTCTTTTGTTACCAATCTGTTTAGATTTTCTACT
>NW_006411661.1:0-748 GCF_000296735.1 Chrysochloris asiatica
CACAGAGATACTAAAGCAAATGGAAGAAATGAGGAGGTAAAAGAGGCGACTAAAAAAGTTCAAAAAGCAGCTCAAGAAGACAATGTCAAATATTAAAACTAAATGTGAGTAGAAAACCAAAAGGGAAAAAAAAACACTTAGTATTTTTTAGGCTGAGGGTACTGAGGAGATATTTCAAGTTTTGACTTCCAATATTGAAGGATTCTATGGGCAAAGTAGTAGTATTAAGTGATGCAGAAAACATTAAATGAAGATGGAAGGAATACACAAAATCACTATATCCAAAAGAAATGGTCGATGTTCAACCATTTGGAAAGTTAGCTTATGAAGAAGAGCCAATGATACTGAAGGAAGAAGTCCAAGATTCACTGAAGGTATTGACCAGGAACAAGGCACCAGGAATTGATGGAATACACATTGAAATCATTCAACAAATTGATGCAGCACTGAAGCTACTCACTCATCTATGCCAAGAAATTTGGAAGGCAACTACCTGGGCAACTGACTAGAAGAGATTCAGATTTGTGCCCATGCATATAAACAGAGAAAAGATTGAAGTTGTTAAACACTTCATTTTGCTCAGATCAACCATTAACACTCTTGAATACAGCATCCAGAAATCAAATAACATATTACATTAGGAAAGTGTGCTGCACAAGACCTCTTTAAAGTGTTCAAGAGTAAAGATATCTGTTTCAGGACCTTGGTACACCTGACCCAAACCATGGTATGTTCAATACTCTCATAT
>NW_006411661.1:3159-4414 GCF_000296735.1 Chrysochloris asiatica
AAAAAAATGAATTTGCAATGGCTAAGTCATTGGTTTTGCAAAATTTTATTTTAAGATCTCCAGAATCATTTCTATCATGAAGGTCATATTTTCTACTTACTGATCCTTGCTCTTTGCTTCCAATTTTCTCAAGATAGATACTGAAATGCTCGTTTTTATGGTAAATGTGACACCATTCTTCTTGAATCTGCCATTCCTGGCATAGTAAACCATATGTTTACTAATTTAAAATGTCCAATATCTGTCCATTTCAGCTCACTAATGCCTAGGATATCAATCTGTACAACCTCCACTTCATTTTCGATGTCTTCTAATTTTCCTAGATTGAAACTTTATGCATCCCATATTCTGTATATTAATGGATACTTTCAGCTGTTTCTTCTCATTTAGCGTTGTGCCCCATTAATAAATGAAGGTCCCTAAAGCTTTTCTCCATGCATGTCATTAAGGTCGACTCTTTATTTGAAGAAGCAGCTCTTTCCTAGATGTATTTTGTGTGCCTTTCAACCTGAAGGACTCATCTTTCATCACTTTACCAAATCTAACTACTTCTTACAAACTCTACTATAACTATCTTATGCCAAAATATTATCAACTCACCCGTAGACTACTGAGAAATCTGCTTCTCTGGCCTTTCTTCATTCACTCGTGTCCCCTAGTAGTCTATTCATCACACAACAGTTCGAGTGAGCCTGTCACAATACCTCAGATCTTGTTTATCTCCTGGCTGTATCCTTCAATGCCTTCCTATGTCACCTACAATAGAAATCTTATCATTATATATAAGACTGTTTGTTATCTGGTCCCTTAGTAGCTCCCTGTAACCATCTTCAAATTCACTTGAAAATAAATCAGTAGAAATTATCCAATCAGATCACTGAATCTGTATACTCATATAGTAAGATAATGCAATCAAATTGCTGAATAATAAAATGAGGAAGAAAACCAAACAGAACCCTGCTGAACTATTGTTGCTGCTGTTAAGTGTCATTGAGTTGGTTCCAACTCATATTGACCCTGAAGAGGATTTCTGAGGCTTTAAACCTTCTTAGAAGAAGAAAACCTCATCTTTTTCTTGTGGAGCCATTAACAGGTTCAAACCAACAGTCCTACTGTATAAATAATTACAGTTATCTATACACTAAACATTTTAATTTTATGTAAGAGATTATCAGAAAAAGACAAAACACAATTGTATGATATCTTTAGAGATGTCCTCCACTCATGTTTCAGTTTGTCATACTATGGTGGCTTG
>NW_006411661.1:7089-7700 GCF_000296735.1 Chrysochloris asiatica
CATGGTTTCTGCTGAGAAATCAGAGCTTCATCTTACTGGTTCTCTTTTAAAAGTAATTGTTTTTCCTGAGCTATTCCTTTCCTTCTGTTTGATTTTGGAAAGTTTGATTGATGATATATGTCTTGGTGATTTTTTGTTGGGATCTATCCTGTTTGGGGTTTGTTCAACTTTTTGTATACTTACCTTCTCATCTTTCATGATGCTAGGGAAATTTTTTCCATCAACTCTCTAGCAATTTTCTCTACACTTGTCACTTTCATTCTGGAATTCTTGTTGTTGTTGTTGTCAGTACCAACTCATAGTGACCCTATGCACAACAAAATGCAACACTGTCCAGTTCTGAGCCAAACTCATAATTGTTGCCACACATGAGCCCATTGATGCTGCCACTTTGCTCATCCATATCGCTGGGGGTCTTCTGGAATTCTACTCAACTTTAAATTGGTCCTCTTAATGTTGTCCCACATAATTAGAATTTCTTCAGATTTTTTTCTTGGATCAACTATCAACATTCATAGAAGCAGCAGTCAAGTAATCAAAGGACATATTGCATTAGGCAAATCTGCTGCACAAGACCTTTTTAAAGTGTTGTAGAGCAAAGATGTCACCTT
>NW_006411661.1:10215-11231 GCF_000296735.1 Chrysochloris asiatica
CCCACCTGAATATAGAGATCATCTCTAAAACCTATTTGATGCATTATACACTAATCAACAAACACTTGATGTCCTTTGGGTTAACATCAAGAATGTTACACAGGAAAAAGCAACAGGTCATTAAAAAGGAAAGAAATAAAAAATCTAAGTGTATGTTGAAGAGAATCTGAAACTTGATCTCCAGAACACAGATAATAAAGTGAATGGAAGACATGAGGAGATAAAAGAACTGAATAGAAAATTTCAAAGGAAGCTCAAGAAGACAAAGTCAAGTATTATAATGGAATGTGCAAACAATGGAGTTAGAACACCAAAAGGGAAGAATACACCCAGGATTTCTCAAACTAAAGGAACTGAAGAAAAAATTCAAGCTTGGATTTGAAATATTGAAGGATTCCATGAATAAAATATTGAAATATGCAGGAAACATCATAAGCAGATGGAAGGTATGCACAGGACCTCTGTACCAAAATGAAGTAATCAGTGTTCTACCATTTCCAGTGACAACATATGATCAAGGACTGATGATACTGAAGGAAGATGTTCAGGCTATACTGAATGCATTGGTGTAAAACAAGTCTCTAGGAATTGATGGGATACAAAGTGAAGTCTTTCAACAAAGCAATACTGAATTGGATGCATTTACTTATCAATGCTAAGAAATTTGGAAAAAAGATACCTGACTACCTTATTGTAATATATTCACACTTGTGCCCATTTCAAAGAGAGGTGACCCATAAGAATACATTTGGCTTAATAGAACAATGCTATTAATATCACATGCAAATAATTTTTTGCAGAAGGTAATTGAAAAATGGCTGCAAGAATACATTGACAAGGGACTGCCAAAAACTCAAACTAGATTCAGGAGCGGATGTGAGACTAGGGATACCATTGCTGACATCAGATGTATCTTGGCTGAAAATAGGGAATATAAAAAAAGAGGTTTACTAGTGCTTTACAAAGATTTGCAAGCTTGCAAAGGCTTTCAACTATGCAGATCATGACAAGCTGTG
>NW_006411662.1:0-722 GCF_000296735.1 Chrysochloris asiatica
TAATGTTGTTGAGTTGAATGCTCTGTACATGCTCTGCACATATCTATGAGGTCAACTTGGTTGATAGTGCTGTTTAGTTCCTCTGTAGCTTTGTTGAGTTTCTTTCTGGTTGTTCTGTCCCTTTTCGAAAGTGGCATATTAAAAACCCCACTATAGTTGTAAATTTATCTATTTCTTTCTTCAATTCTAGTTGACTTTGCTTTATATAACTTGATGCTCTTTCATTTGGAGTGTAGATGTTAATTATGGTTATGTCATCTTGCTCAATTGACCCTTTAATCATGAGATAGTGTCCTTTCTTATCTCTTAAGGTGGTTTTTGTCTTAAAGTTTATTTTATGAGAGACTAGCATTGCCACTCCTGTTTGTTTTTTATTGCTGTTAGCTTGGTATATTTTTTCCATCCTTTAACTTTTAGTCTGTCTTTGTCTTTGTGTGTAATGTGTGTCTCTTGCAGGCAGCATATTGAAGGGTCTTGTTTTCTTAGCCATTCACCCACTCTCTGTGTCTTTACTGGTGCATATAATGCATTGACATTCAGTGTAATTATCGACAGATATGGATTAACTGCTATCATTATGTTAATTTATTTGTGATGCTGTTTGTTCCTTTGCTCTTCATACCTTCTTGTGTTGCACTCATGTTTTTTTGTGCTATTTCTTGTCAGTTTCTTCCTTGTTTTAATTTTTCCTTGCTCTGCTTGGATCTTCATTTTCATGGTAA
>NW_006411662.1:1797-10278 GCF_000296735.1 Chrysochloris asiatica
CTTTCCTGACTTCTTCCTTGTTTTCTTCCACCCCTTTTCAGAACATTTGAATTTGTTTCCATATTATTCTTCTGAATTCCTTCTCAGGAAGATTGACAGCCTGCTCTTCTGCTGGAAAGTCTGTGTCTGCTTCCAGCTCATTTATCTCAGTTAATTTTTTGTTTTTGTTTTTGGACATGTGTTGATATCTTTAACTGTGTTTTCTTGGACATTTTCAACAGTTATGTGAGTTTTTAATGCTTAAATGTATGCATGTTGATTTTTGTTAAGCTTTCTGAGCATCTCCTGGTGGGTATGATCTGGAGATAGGCTTCCCTTTTCATATATAATGCCTAGCAGCTGATTTTGGCTCTTGTCCAGATGGTGGAGTACTACAGGGTATGCTTATAGCTTGGCTATATGGGCACAGTTGCTGTCTCTTCTTGGATAAGGTAGGCGGAGAAAGTTCCCACCCCTGGGAGAAGAGTGAGACCAAAAGGACCAAAGACAAAAACAATATAAAAACAGAGACAGAAACCACCAATCAGAAACAAAAATAAAACTGTGATTGACACTGTTCACTGGCCTTTGCTGTACAAAGGGTCCCACTTGGTTAACTATGGGGTGGGTTTCCAGGGTCAGAATGTCCTAAGAAGCAGCCTGAGGGCTTCCTCTCTGTGCCGTTGGAAAACTGTGGGTGTAATGCTGAACCCTTTTGGGTGTGTGCTCCTGCCCACCTGAAGGCATCTGGACTATGCATTGAGGGAGTGATTGGGGTGAAGAGGAGAGATATGTGAAAAATGAAAAGTGAAAGATCAAAAATCAGTCACACCTCTCCCTTTGCTGCTCCGTGGCTTCTAGCGCTGGGTTGCTGCCTTAGCTTTGCTGTGGCCCCACCCTCCGGCCTTAGGACTTCTGCCTGCCACCCATCGTGTCTGGATTGATTCAGAAATCACCATATTTTGCTTTCACCTGCAGATTTCTTCTCAATGGACACAGAGAACTGGCACCGGGAACCTTAAACAAGATCCAAAGCTCTGCAGTTTTTCTGTGGACAGCTCTTTCTCTGCTTGTTTTTGGCTTTTGGCATAGGAGTTTTCACTGTCTGTCTCTGCTTTCCCTGCCCCCAAACCGGAAGCCACCAACCACTTTCTTGAAACTCCTCTTGTCAACTAAGTCCTAAAATGATATCTATTTTGTAATTCTACAGGTCAGTTCTCAATCTTCTTTCTGCTCATTACTCTATGGCATATGGCACACTCCAATTGTCTTAGAGCACGTTTTTTCTCTTGGATTTCATAATATTTTTTGTTCCTGAGTCTCCTGCCACCACAATGACTACGCCTCCTCAGTATCATTTGTCAGCAAGCCTTCCTCTTTATCCTGACTTTTACAGTTTGAAACTCTCCAGAATTCAGTCCTCAGCCTTCATCTCCTCATCGTTACTCTCTCTTTAGACAGTGTTATCAAATCCCATGTAAGATAAACACTGGACTGCTAACTTCAAGATTGGTGGTTCGAACCTGCCAGCCATTCCTTGGAAACCCTATACAGGGTCACTGTGAGTCAGAACCAACTCGACATCACTAAACAACAACATGGCTTCAAAACCATCTAAAATTTGAGGAGTCCCAAATTTATACACCAATCCTGGTTGAATCCTTTAACTCCAGATTTGTATGCCCAACTGTTTTTTTTTTACCATTTCCAGCTGAATGCCTAAGAAAAATCTATAGCCTAACATGGCCAAAATAGGGTCTCATACTTGCCCTTTATTAAGATAAAGAATAATCTTATCTCAATTTCTCAAGTCAAAAACCTCCTAGTTACCCTTGAATCTTCTTTTCTCACATTCATCTCAAGCCATCAAATCAATATTGGGTCTACCTTCATAATATTTTCCCTATCCAATGATTTCTTGCAATTTTCCCAAAGATCAATTAGTTCATGACTAGAACACTGCATGAGCACACAACTGGGCCCCTACAGTCAATGCACCATTTTGTCCTAAAATCGTAGACTTCATACTGTGACGTGCATGGCCCTAGATAATATGTTGTTGTTGTTGTTAAGTACAGTTGAGTTGGTTCCGACCCACAGCAACCCTGTATAGGGTTTCCAAGGAATGACTGGTGAGCTTGAACTGCTGACCTTGCAGTTAAAACTGACTTTACAAGCCAGCACGTTAACTCACAGCATCACACCAGGACTCTAGATAATAGAGTGGATGCCTATTTCTCCAACCTCGTGTCCTATTCCTCACTCCTTCCAACTTAGCTTGGTGTAGACCAGGAATTTTGTTGTTCCTCAAATATGTCAAGAAATCTCACACTAATGATTTTCACATTTTCTTTCCCTCTGTAGAATGCTCTTGCCTCATTTACACATAACTCCAACATTACCTTCTCAGTTAGACCTTTCCTAGCCCTCAATAGTCATCAACTACACATCTCTCTACACTTCCCCATTGGTCTTCTTGGACTCAGCATCACTTGACCTCATACTATGTATTAGTTTGAATATTTATTATTTGATTCCCCAAATTAAATGGAAACTTAGAAAGGGATAAACATCATATCTATAACCATCTGGAGCCCTGGTGTGTTTGAAGCACTGGACTGCTAACCACAATGCCACCAGTTCAAACTAATCAGCCACTCCTCAGAAACCCTCTAAAGAGTTGCTATAAGTTGTAACCAAGTCAACGTCACTTAATAGCAATGCTGTTGTTGTTAGGTGCCACGGAGTCAGTTCTGACTTATAGTGACCCTGAACAGGGTTTCTGAGGCTGTAAATCTTTACGAGAGCACAAAGCCTCATATTTCTCCTGCAGAACAGCTGGCAGTTTTGAACTGCCGATCTTGAGGTTAGCAGCCTGATTCGTAACCACTAAGCTACCAGAGAGGCATCTGTATATACAATATGCTTGATAGAATTAAACAAGACTTGAAGCATTTACTGATGAAGATCAAAGACTACAGCCTTCAGTATGTATTGCACCTTAACATAAAGAAAACAAAAATCCTGAACCAATAAACAACATTATGATAAAAGGAGACAGGATCAAAGTCATCAAAGATTTCATTTTACTTGGATCCATAGTAAATGCCCATAGAAGCAGCAGTCAAGAAACCAAATGATGTTTTTATTGCAGTGGGAAAATTTATCACAAAAGATTTCTTTAAACTGTTAAAAGGCAAAGATGTCACTTTGAACACTAAGATGCACCTGACCCAAGCCATGGTACTTTCAATGACCTAAAATGCATGCAAAGATGAAAGAACAAAAAATAATTTATACTTTTGAATTAGGGTGTTGAATTACAGAATGAAAAAATCTGTCTTGGAAGAAGTACAACTAGAGTGCTGCTTAGAAACTAGGATGGCGTCATGGATTGAATTGCAGTATGTGATGATGTAATCACACCCCATGGTGTGATCTGATGTGCTCAGCCAATCAATTGTAAGAGAATTCGAGTAGGATGTAGAACCCTTAATCAGATCACAACCCTGCTCCCATGTAAGGGAAGTTTCTCTGGGATGTTACCTGCATCATTTTTTATCTTACAAGAAGCAAAAGGAGAAAGAATCTAGAAGAGAGTAGGGACTTATTACCAAAGAAAGAAGAGCCTATAGCATAGCCAATCTTTTCACTATATTGGGAACCTCCTAGATCCTGGGGGAGATTGATGCCAAGAAACATGTTTATCTCCAAGAGAAGATGGGCTCAGAGATATTGAAAGGAGACAAGGGCCTTCCCTCAGAGCTGGCAGAGAGAAAGATGACATCCTGAATTTGAACTTCTAGCCTCCTACACTGTGAGAGAATAAATTGGTTTGTTAACACCACCTACTTGTGGTATTTATGTTATTTGCTGTTGTTAAATGCCATCAATTCAGTTCCAACTCATAGCAATCCCTTATAGGGTTTTGGAGGCTGTAAATCTTTGTGAAAGAAGAGCATCTGGTGGGCTGGAACCACCAACCTATGGTTCACAGTCTAGTGCTTATCCTACAAAGCCACTGCACATCCCATTCCTGTTATGGTGGTGGTGGTGTGCTGTGGAGTTGGTGTGCCGTGGAGTCGGTTCTGACTCATAGTGACCCTACATGAGGTTTCCGTGGCTGTAAATCTTTATGAGAGCAAAAAGCCTTATCTTTCTCCTGCAGAATAGCTGGCAGTTTCAAACTGCTGACCTTGAGGTTAGCAGCCCGACTCGTAACCATTATGCTACCAGAGCTCCAATAACAAAAGATAGATGGTGAGACTTAATCTCATGTGCTTTTGACATGTTACAGAATGGACCAGCCCCTGGGAAAAAAACACCATGCTTGTTTAAGTCGGAGATCCGAGAACAAGACGAAGACCCTCAATGAGATGGATCGACAAAGTGGCTCCAACAATGGGCTCAGATATAGCAATGATTGTGAGGATGGCACAGGGACAAACAATGTTTATTCTGTTATACAGAAGGTTCTATGAGTCAGTTCTGACTCATACCACTTAACAACAACAGTACCTGTATACCTAGCATCTAGAGTGTTGCCTAGAAAGTGGAAGAGCCTTAATAAATGGTTAATGAATAAGGAAAATGCCAGAGGCTGTTTAAGAGAAACTAGGGGGTAAAAAAAAAACACGAAACTCTCAGGATAACTGGAACTGGAAAGAGCTTACAGAAAACATCCCTCTGTTCAATTAGAGAGCTTTTATTAGAGCAAGAACATCTCTAACCTAATTATGTTTGCAGGAATCTAACTGATTTTTAAAATATCGCCAAAAAGGCACAGCAAACACTGCAGAGGATGTCAAACTTCTGACAGGAACATGACAGTTGAAATTTGTCAGGAATATGTAATGAACATCATCTGACTGACTTGGTTAAAATTAATAGATTGCATATTAGAACTAATATGTTTAAGTAGTGCATATGGATTTCAATAGTTTTAAGTTGTCTTTGTAAATTCATATTATGTGGGTTTTTCCTTCATATATTATTAAAGATTATTAGTATTCATTATTAGTTTATCATTTAAATTTTGTGATTTAAAATCCAAAAGAAATATTTAGAGTCTACTCTCTTATATTCCTTCATATTTAATCTGTTCCTTTATATGCTGTTTTCAAATTGCCCAGGAATTGCCAAACCAAATGCAGCACAATTCAAGAATAAGGTAAGCACATCCTTTGAAACTTTAAGAGTCCACACTAACCACCTTCCCAAAAACCAGTGGATTCTAAGAAATTGTAGTAGAAACACCAGGAGCATTAGAACCTAACTTCCTGGGGAATAATGAAATCACTATCAGCACAAAGCTGAGTTCCAGGAAGCAGACAGAGGTCAGATATTTGTCTACTTTTCAAGATTTTTACAAATTCTGAAACCAGTTGTCCTTCCCATGACACTCTGCTTCTCTTCTAGATCCAATGTTGTTGTTGGTAAGTGTCGTCAAGTCAATTCTGACTCATAACTACCCTGTATAGAGTTTCTGAGGAACAGCTGGTGAGTTTAAGCCTCTGGTCTTATGGTTCAAACTGACGTTGTGGTCCAATGCCTATCCTACAGCACCACATTGCAGTGGCCACATGGAACTCACAGATCACACTCACAGTTAAAAAAAAAAAGTGGTTTATTAAGGGAGTAACAGTGTGTGTTTCAGGATCACAATCAGTAAGCATGGAAGTAAATTCAACCTTTTCAGAGCATGAAAATTCTCTCATCTCCTCTCAGCCCCAGAGGATATATTCTCCTCAACCCCTGAGGTCAGGCTCCTCTCCATTCCCTCAAGATAGGATCCTCTTAGCCCTACCTTCTGTTACCACTGACTGCTGCTGATCTCTTCTGGGCATTTCACTGTTTTCAGTGTTACAGTCTTTGACACATGGTATAGCTCATTTGTTGATGTGGTGGTGGTGGCTGTTAGGTATTGTTGACTCATTTCTGACTCATAGAAACCCTGTATAGGATTTCCAAGAAGCAGCTGGTGAGCTTGAACCACCGACTTTGCTGTTCAAACCACCTGATGGTGCCACCTTGACACATAGCATAGCTCATTTAGAACATCCCTTGTCTCCCTCGCTCTCCACTTCTTCTTGCTGCTTTTCTTCCTGTTTCTCTCTGTCTCAGATAACATCTGCAAAGATCAATACTATTTCCCTAAATAAGAGAGGTTAGGATGGGGTGGGACTTGATGGTAGCTAGGGTGGAGGTATAGTGAAGTTCACCATCAGAGAAATATCACAGAATATCAGGAAAAGTAGACCCAGGGCAGAGCTCCAAAACTCAGAACCACATTGTTGTTGCTGTTGTTAAGTGCTGTGGAGTTGGTTCCGACTCATAATGACCCTGCACAGGGTTTCCGAGGCTGTAAATCTTTATGGGAGCAGAATGCCTCATCTTTCTCCCACGGAACCGCTGATAGTTTCCAACTGCTGACCTTGTGGTTCACAGCCTGATTTGTAACCACTACGCTACCAGAGCTCCTTAGGTAGGGATATTTAAAGAGTATGAAGATTTATAGCTAGTGGAACTTGAAGTGGAAGTAAGAAATCATGTACTTTTGAACTTTTGAATCTGCCGGGCTTAGCACCTGGAGCTGACAACTTGGGTGAGACCAAACGACAAGACCAAGTGGCAGACCAGACACACCACAGAAAAATGCCGCAGGAAACTCGGAACAAAGGTGGACAATATACTTTGTTGGTTTTGCTTTGCTCAGTTTTCTTCTTCTTCTTCTTTTTTTTTTTTTAATCTGTTCATTGGCCCCCCCACCACTGTTTACACAGCTCCATTCTGGTGACTAGAGGGGGTGCCTGAGAAAGTAGACACCCCACCTTCACCACTGGTGGGTTCTTCTGCCATGCATGTGCACAGATACTATCAGCCCAAGAGCTGGCCAAGAACTGTTTTGTTTTGTTTTTTTAAATATGGGAAAGACCAGGACAGGGGTGTAGAGAGGAAAAGACAATTTAAAAATAAAAGAGGCTAAAAATTAAATTAAATCCTGAGGTACAGCATAACAACTAACAGTGGCATCTTGAAATCTCTCAGGCAGTTTTGAAGGCAAGAAGCTGAAAGAGGACATTAAAGTCATACTCATATTAGGCTACAGATTTTTTTTTTCCTTTCTCTCCCTCCTCTCCCTTTTCTGTGACTATAGACTCCAGTATTCAGTCTAGTTTTGTTTTTTTGTTGGTGGTGGTGTTTTTTTTTTTGTTTTGTTTGTTTTGCTGGTGCTGTTTTGCTGTTTTATGCTCCCCCTTCTACCTTTGGGGGTCTCTTTTTCTCCACATATTACACAAGAAGAGACAGAAACTGCTGCCATATATTCAAGTTACAATCACACTCGATAAAACACCAAAATCCATGCAAGAACCAATACCAACTACCATATTCCAGGGAGGCAGACAACACCTGTGAAAGTTACTCTGAGTTAAACAATAAGAAGAGTGAAAAGGGAAGTCCACATCCTGATCACATCTACCTGGAAGCAATCAGAAAGCATAAACAACACCAAAACATGTACTCAATTAACTATTAAGGCCACAGATAAACACTAAACATGTCCAAGAAGCAAAAGAAGATGACCATATCAGCACATGTCCAGAAACAAGATAAAATGTCAGAGACAAATGACCTAGAGGTAGACCTGGATTCCATTCTGGAAGGAGGGCAGACCTTGGAAATGCCTGAGAAGGAATTCAGAAAAATTATTGCAAAATGTTTCAAAGCACTTTAAAATGGAGTTGAGAAAAATAAGGAAGAAGTCAGTAAAGCACTACAGAAGCAATCAAATAAGATAGATACAGCATTGGAAACAATTCAAAACCTACAGAAAATGGTTCCAATGACCAATAATAGAATATCAGAAGTAGACAATACTCTAAAAGGTCAAAGGAGTAGAATAGAAGAGATGGAAGGCAGAACCAGTGAGCTGAAAGACAAATCTTTCAATATCACTAAGATAGAAGAGCAAACAGAAAAATAAATTTTTTTAATCTGAAGAAGGTCTAAGACTCATGTTGGACAACATTAATAGGAATAACTTAAGACTTATCAGCATTGCAGAACAAGAAGAATCACACAAGTCCACAGAGGAAATAGTTGAAGAAATGCTGGAAGAAAATTTCTCTAACATCCTGAGAAGTGAAAACATAAACATTCAAGAAGCTCAATGAACCCCAGGAAGGATAGACCCCCAAAAGAAAATCACCAAGACATATCATAATCAAGTTCTCCAAAATCAAAGATAAGAAGACAATCCTGAAAGAAGCTAGGGAAAAGAGATGTGTTACATACAAAGGCAAGCAAATGAGATTAACCTTGGATCTCTCAGCAGAAACCATGCAAACAAGATGGCAATAGGGAGACATATATAAAACCCTGAAAGAAAAAACTGCCAACCAAGAATCTTTTATCCAGCAAAGCTATCAATTAAATACAATGGTGTAATCAAAATATTCCAGGATAAACAGAAGCTAAGGGATTTTGTCAAAGCCAACCCTG
>NW_006411663.1:0-2610 GCF_000296735.1 Chrysochloris asiatica
TTCCACCATCTTTCCCCACAGAACTAGTCATTTGGTTTCTGTGTGTTCCATCTGGTGAGGTCCATGAGTATAGTCAACTTTTATGTTGTTTAAAAGGTATTTGCAATGAAGAAGTCATTGGTCTTGCAAAATTCTTATCATGCAATCTCTAGCATCATTTCTATCACCTAGGCCATATTTTCCAACTATTGATCCTTCCTCTTTGTTCCTAACCTTTGCATTCCAATTATCCTGTAATTATCAATACATCTTGGTTGATGCGAAAATTTGAATAATAGTGGTATTACTGGTCTTCTTTGTAGGTGTGTGAATGTTAGCCTATCACAGACAGTGTACTTCAAGACAGATCTTGAAATGCTCCCTCTCTCTCTCTTTTTTTAAATAAAGCTTTTATTGTGAATTGAGTGCTAATTTACATGGGAGAACATTGATTTTTGCACTCAACCAATCATATTTTGTTTCATTGCAATAATTGCAATTCCCTTCATACACCATCGGTTAACAGTGTTGTTGTTGTTGTTGTTGTTTTTGTTGTTAGGTACCATCGAGTTGGCACTGACTCATAACAACCTTATGCACAGCAGAATGAAACACTTGCCGATCCTGGGACAACCTCACTACTGTTGCCACGCTTGAGTCCATCCATGCTGCCACTTGACCAATCCATCTCGTTGGGGGTCTTCCTCTTTTTCTCTGACCCTCCACCTTACCAAACATGATATCCTTCTCCAGTGACTGGTCCCTCCTGACAATATGTCCAAAGTATGAGAGATGAAGTTTGGCCATTTTGGCCTCCAAGGAGCATTCTAACTGCACTTCTTCCAAAACAGATCTATTGGTTCTTTTGGCAGCCCATGGCCCTTTCAATATTCTCCTCCAACACCACAACTCAAAGGCATCAGTTCTACAATCTTCCTTATTCACTGTCCAGCTTTCGCATGCATATGAGGCTATTGAAAATACCATGGCTTGGGTCAGGCGCACCTTAGTCTTCAAGCTGACATCTTTGCTCTTCAATACTTTAAAAAGGTCTTGTGCAGCAGATTTGCCTAATGCAATATATCATTTGATTTCTTGACTGCTGCTTCCATGAGTGTTCATAGTTGAACCAAGAAGAATGAAGTCCTTGACAACTTCAATGTTGCTGTTTCCTGAAAATAAAAGGATTTGTGTAAAATAAAGACAATAAATCATTTGTAACATTATGTTGTTGTTGTCAGGTGCCATCGAGTTGGAACCAACTCGTAGCGACCCCATGCACAGCAGAACAAAACAACGTCTGATCCTGGGCCAACTTCACTACCACTGTCACACTTGAGTCCATCAATGATGCCACCTGGCCAATCCATCTTGTTAGGAGTCTTCCCCTTTTTCTCTGACCCTCCACCTTACCCAGCATGACATCCTTCTCCAGCGACTGTTCCCTCCGGACGATATGTTCAAAGTATGAGAGACAAAGCTTAGCCATCTTGGCCTCCAAGGAGCACTCTGGCTGCACTTCTTCCAAAACAGATCTATTGGTTCTTTTGGCAGTCCATGGCCCTTTCAATATTCTCCTCCAACACCACAACTCAAAGGCATCAGTTCTACAATCTTCCTTATTCACTGTCCAGCTTTCGCATCCATATGAGGCTATTGAAAATACCATGGCTTGGGTCAGGTGCACCTTAGTCCTCAAGCTGACATCTCTGCTCTTCAATACTTTAAAAAAGTTCCTGTGCAGCAGTTCCTGTGTAACATTATGGATGACTCTAATTCTCTAATTTATTTATTTCTGTAAAGGACCCTGGGTGAGATTTTTGACTGACTCCTATTCTAACTGTTGACTGAACACACAGAAGAAAATCTTGGAGATCTGCTTTATCGTTCCTGTCATGATTTGTGTGACTTGCCCACTATACGGTTTGGGGAGCCAGCATGTGTACAAGGAAGTGACAGGAAAGCCTCTCTACAATTAAGGAGGAGCCGGTGTGTACCGCACCATAATAATGGGATTAAGTTCTGGGAAATAGTCAACACACCTTGGGAGTGGCTTCTTTTTGTTTTTGTGCAGTCAGAGCAGGAGTGACCCCAGCTACCTGTGTCCTGGGACCAACCTGTCTCTACCAGCTGGACACTCACTCTCACTTGCTGCTGCTGGAGGGCTGGCCAGTAGCCACTCTGCTTCATTAACTTTCCCTCAGCTGGCCTGAGGAACCCATTAGAAGGCAAGGTCATGACCCTAAACAAAGTGACTGCCAAGAGGCTTCTAATCTACTAGGGATCCTCAGGTCCTGCTCTGAAGGGGAATGCACAACCCATTTCTGTAGCCTTTGTTTCCACCCATCTCATTTTGGGTTTCCCTCTTCATAACTGACCCTCCACTTTACCAGACATGATGTCCTTCTCTAGTGATTTGACCCTCCTGATGATGTGTCCAAAGAAATTGAGACCAGTCTTGCCATCCTCATTTCTTTTTAAATTTTATTGTGAATTGAGTGAAGGTTTACAGAGCAGATCATCAGTTTTACATTGAATAAATCATATACTTTGCTTCATTACATGTTTACAGTTTCCTCCATGTACAAACAGTTAACAGTATTTACCTCTATTCACTTAACTATTGCATTC
>NW_006411663.1:3557-5144 GCF_000296735.1 Chrysochloris asiatica
GAAAAGAGACATTCCTGATTGGAAAACTGCTGCATCCTGAGTTGTTTTTTTGATCCTCTTTTGTAACCTGTATACATCCTAATAAACCCCATAAACATTTTTCTAATAAACCACATAATTGTGAGAACTGTTATGAGTTCTGTGTGGCCATGGCAATTAATTGTTGAACCCAGATGTGAAGCAGAGAGTGCTGTGGGAGGAATGCGTGGTGTCAGAATAGGGTAAAAAGGTTGTAGGGTGGAGGCATATTTGACCTCAACCTTGTTAGAATTTGCCTTGGCCTTTAGTTGTTTAAATTATTATATATTCCTGAATGTTTTTGTGTACACCCCCAAAAAAAACAACAAAACAAAACAAAAAACAACCAAAACAAAACAGAGGGAATGCAAGCAAATACTGTTGAATGATGATGCATGGAGGAGATTGTAATCATTGCAATAGAAACAATGGTGTTAAGTGGATATTCTCCCATGTAAACTATCACTCAGTTCACAATAAAAACTTTAAAAAGAAAAGAAAAGAAAAAAGAATTGGCCTTAGGCTAATATTGAGTTTGAGTCTCCTTTCCCTTTGTGAAGTCCAAGGAAGTCAGCGTGGTTCCTACATGGATTTTGCAGAGTTCCACTGGCCACTTCTAGATGCAAAGGAAGCTTGGAAAGCAAGGCATTGGCATTTTTAGCCTTTAGGAAGGTAGTTTGTCAGTAAGAAAGAAGGGCGAAGGGTAACCATTAGTGACCACTGCAAGTTCAAGGGACAAAGGGGTGATGTGAGAGCTTCAGAGAAGATATGAGATGGCTGAGTCCTTGGGGCTTGAAGGAGGAAGAAGAGGTAAGCTGAGGAGTTTTAAGAATGGCCTGTGTGCATAAATAGAAATGAAGCCTTGATACATGCATCAACATGGATGAACCTTGAAAACGTTATGCTGGATGAAATAAGTCAATATCAGGACTCCTGTAGAAGCCCATTTATATGAAATACAGCCCTGTATAGAGTTTCCAAGGAGCGGCTAGTGAGCTTGAACCACTGACCTTGTGTGGTTCAAACTGACCTTGTAGTCCAGGGCATTAACTCACAAGGACTCATGAAATACTTAGAATAAGCAAGTATACAGAGATCAAAACTTATTAGTGGTTATAAGGAGTGGGTGCGAGGGAGGGGGAAAGGAACACACACACTTAGGGGACACTAAGCTTCTATAGGATCAACATTGGACTGGGAACCATAAGGTTGGCAGTGCAAACCCACCAGCTGCTCCTTGGAAACCCCTATACAGGGTCGCTATGAGTCGGAGTTGACTGGATGACACTTAATAGTAGTCACAACAACGAGCTCTGTTAAGGGTCATGAAAATACTCAGTATCATTTAAGGATTATGGTTGAACAACTTGATGAACACAACTGATGTCACTGACTATACATGTGACCACCACTTGTCTGCAGTTTGTTACACTGTGGTAGCTTGCATGTTGCTGTGGTAATGGGTCACCCACGATGGACAGGTTTGAGTTGAACTTCCAGACTAAGACAGACTAAGAAGGAGGAAAGGCAGACCACTTCTGAATAGTGAGCCACTGAAAACCTTATGAA
>NW_006411663.1:7076-10197 GCF_000296735.1 Chrysochloris asiatica
AGAAAGCATGAAAAGAATATGGAAGGACTACATGGGGTCACTGTAGCAATAATAAAATAAGAAAGGTTGATGTTCAACCATTTCAAAAGGTAGCAGCACATGGTGAAGAACTCATGGTGTTGAAGGAAGAAGTCAAAGCTATAACTCAGGGATTGACTTAAACAAAAGGCTCCAGGAATTGATGCAATGCAAATCGAAATCTTTCAATGAATTGAAGAAGCTCTGGAGGTGCTCACTCATCTATGCCAGACAGTTACCTAGCCAACTGACTAAAAAGATCCCTATTTTTCCCATTCAAAAGAGCGGTGACCAAACGGAATGTGGGTATCATTGAACAATATCGTATGCAAATAAAATTTTGCTGAAGATAATTAAAAACTGATTGCAACAGTATGTTGATAGGGAACTGCCAGAAATTGAAGTCAGATTCAGAAGAGGATATGGAACTGGGGATATTATTGCTGACATCAGATGGATCTTGGCTGAAAGCACAGAATATCAGAAAGATATTTTCTTGAGCTTTATGGACTATGAAGGACTTTCGACTGTGTTAATCATGACAAACCATGGGTAACACTGCAAAAAATGGGTATTCTAGAACACTTAATTGTGCTCATGAGAAACCTGTACATGGACCACGAGGCAGTTGTTTGAACTGAACAAGGGGCCACTGCATTGTTTTAAATCAGGAAAGCAGTATACTAAGGTTGTATTCTTTCACCATATGTAGTCAATCTGTACGCTGAGCAAATAATCAGAGAAGCTGGATTATATGAAGAACATGGCATCAGAATTGGAGGAAGACTCATTAACAACCATGATATGCAGATGATACAACGTTGCTTGCTGTAAGTGAAGAAGACTTAGAATACTTATGAAGATCAAAGACTATAGCCTTCAGTATGGATTGTACCTCAATGTAAGGAAAACAAAAATCCTCACCACTGGACCAATAAATAACATCATGATAAATGGAGAAAAACTAGCAGTTGTCTAAGACTTTATTTTTCTTGGATCCACAACACTTATGGAAGCAACAGTTAAGAACTCTAACAAGATATTGCATTAGATAACTCTGTGATACAAGACTTCTTTAAAGTTTTCAAGAGCAAAGATGTCAGTCCAAAGACTAAGATGTGCCTGACCCAAGTCATGGTATTTTCAATTGCCTCATATGTGTGTGAAAGTTAGACAATGAATAAGGCAGACCATAGAAGAATTTATGCATTTGAACTGTGTTGGAAAAGAATATTAAAAGTACTGCCCGAAGATCAAACAAGTCTGTGTTCGAAGAATTATAGCCAGAATGCTCTTTAGAAGTCAGGATGGCAAGATTTCTTCTCTCATACTTTAGACATGTTATCAGGAGGGACCAGTACTGCCCTGGAGAAGGACATTATGGTTAGTAAAAGTGAAGTGTCAGCAGAAAAGAGGAGGACCCCCAGTGAAATGGACTGACACAGTGGCAGAAACAATGGGCTCAAACACAACAATAATTGTGAGGATGGCGTAGGATAGGGAAGTGTTTTGTTCTGTTGTCCATAGGGTAGCTATGAGTTGGAACCAACTTGGCAAAAATACATGTGAAAATTTGAAATGGCAAATGTTTTATTACTTATATAGTTGCCACAATAAAATAAGAAGGGAAAAATCAAAAAAAGGAAAAAAAGGATGGCCTGTGTGTTGGGGTCCTAGACACACTGTGAATCAATCGGACATGTGTGTGAGGGTTGCTCCACCTCATAGTGCTGGTGTTTGCTCAGACCAGGAGACAAAAACCACCCTAGTCTCTGTTTTCTCTTATTTTTTCTTCTTCCTAATGAAATCATAAGATGTAATGTAGAATCCACAGGATGGAGGCTGGAATTAGATCACTGCCAATAGAATCCCTTTTCTTTCTATAATAACTCCCTGGGAGGCAGTCACTCCTGGGAGTAGGTATAATAAAGAACTAGAAAGTATTAGGAACCAGAACAAATCTGTGTTTTGAATTTCCAGATTGGAATGCCCACCCTGCCCTTAGTAGTACATAGTGGGGAAGTTGTACAGATGTGGAAGAAACAGTCCCACCTTGGGGACTTCCCATCTTTGTGAGTGGAGCTGGGATGCAGGTCTCTGATAAGGTTGAAAGTCAGGGACCTTACTATGGGGAGATGTAGGACTGGAAGTCTCATGGGGGAAAGCTTAGCAGGAAGGCTAGAGGGATGAGCTCTAGGGTGGTAGGGACACTGGCTGAGAGTTAAAGTAACAAAATATATGGTCTCTAAAGTCAGCTAGCTTTGCCATGTCAGACCTTCTCAGAGCCCTCGTGGGATCAGCATGCTCATTCTGATCCTGAAACACAGTCCCAGTAGGGCTGGGCCAGGATTTCACAGCTGTTTTCCAAGGCCCGAGCTGAGTAGAGTTGAATGGTGGGGAAGTGACTCATACTATGGTTGAGATGGGGTACTATAAAAGTACTTGGAGGTAAAGGTGCGGTTTCTTCTAGAACCAACCTCCATACACCTGGACCTCTTCACCCCCTGCCCAATCTCCAGGAGAGAATGGAGGCAACTTCTATGCCTCTCTCTCCAATCTGTGTGTCATCCTTCTGGGCTTGTCAACTAAGTGGTCAGCAAATTATGTAAGAATTGCCACTCTGGGGAAGAAATAGAATTCTCCATCCCTCCCAAAAGGACAAATGCCTGTGTTAGGAATCAGAAGCCCAGATGTAAGTCTTGGCTCCACCACTAACCAGCAGTGTGGCTTGAATGATCACTTAATTTGTCACAGGTTCCATTTCACCATCTATGAAAAGGAATGAGACTGGAGGCAGAATGACTCTTGAATCACAGCTCAGCCTCTGATACTTGTGTGACTTTGGACAAGTCAGCTAACTTTTTTCAAGCCTTGGTTTTCCCCCTCTGTAAATGGACATGGGATTGTTTCTAGAGCCTGGCACCTTCTTGACACTCAGTGAAAGTCAATTTCCCCTCTTTTTTGCTGAGTTTTTCTTTAGTTTTCAACTTTTCACTTCTAGACTTTTTAAACACCATTCTTACTTGGGTTGGGTGCATGGTTAATAACAGCAGCCAACAGTGAAAAACCCAAACAACGTAGGTCTCATCTCATGTTAGTCAAT
>NW_006411664.1:0-1833 GCF_000296735.1 Chrysochloris asiatica
CCTCCTCCCCCTTCTTGTATTACCCTACCCAACACCTGAACTAACCCCTCCCAACCCCACTGTTGTGTATATTCTGTTAACTTTTCCCTCAATTTAAAACAGTCTACTTTATCCTGTAATCTACCTGACCTTCCCACCACCTGGATCTCTGTTCCTCTGTTCCTCTGTGTTTACCTTCTTTCACATTGTAATTGTTTTGACTATAGACTGACTGCCAAGATCCTCTATTCTTATCATTTTATTCTGTTCTTGGTTTTTCCATTTGCCAATTGAGTTCAGGGTGATGCTGCCACATACGTCATTCTCTGGTTGTTGTCTGTTCTTGTTGGTTATCAGTCCATAGAACTTCCTTTAGAATGTTTTTCATAGCAGGGTTGGCTTTGGCAAAATCCCTTGCTTCTGTTTATCCTGGAATTTTTTTATTACACTTCATATTTGATTGACAGCTTTGTTGGGTAGAGGCATCTTGGTTAGCAGTTTTTTTTCTTTCAGGGATTTATATGTGTCTCCCCATTGTCTTCTTGCCTGCATGGTTTCTGTTGAGAGATCCAAACTTAATTTGATTTGCTTGCATTTGTATGTCACACTTCTCTTTTCCCTAGATTCTTTCAGGATTCTGTCCTTATCTTTAATTTTGGAGAGCTTGATTATGATACGTCTTGGTGATTTTCTTTTAGGGTCTATCCTTCCTGGGGTTTGTTGAGCTTCTTCTTTTGTTTGTTTGTTGAGCTTCTTGAATGCTTGCTTATCTTTTCACTTTTCAGGATGTTAGGAAAATTTTCTTCCAGGAGCTCTTCAACTATCTCCTCCGTGGACTTGTGTGATTCTTCCTATTCCAGAATGCCAATAATTCTTAAATTATTCCTCTTCATGTTGTCCAACATGAATTTTAGGCCTTCTTCAGATTTTTAAAATCTTTTTTTGTGTGTTTGTTCTTCTATCTTAGTAATGTTGAGAGATTTATCTTCTAGGTCACTAGTTCTGGCTTCTATCTCTTCAATTCTACTCCTTTGCCCTTTCAGTGTATTGTCCATTTCTGATATTATATTATTAATCATTTGGACCTCTTTCTGTAGGTTTTGAATTGTTTCCAATGCTGTATCTATCTTATTTGATTGTTCCTGTAGCACTTTCCTGACTTCTTCCTTATTTTTCTCAATTTCATTGTGAAATGTTCTGATACATATTATAATTATTTTTCTGAATTCTTTCTCAGGCATTTTCAAAGCCTGCCCATCTTCCAGTATGGAGTGTAGGTCTACCTCCAGTTTATTTGTCTCAGTCACTTTATCTCATTTCTGAACATGTCCAGAAATAGTCACCTGTTTCTCTTTTTTGGGCATATTCAGGAGTTAGCTGTGGCCTTAATACTTAGATGGGTGTGTATTTTGGTATTTTTTATGCTTTCTGATTGCCTTTTCACTCTTCTTCCTGAGAAATTTCAAGATGCCACTGTTGGTCATTGTGATGTAACTCAGGATTTAATTTTTGGCCTATTTCGTTTTTTAGGCTGCCTGTCCCACTCCACAATCCCCGTTCAGGTCTTTTTCCTAGTGATAAACAGTTCAGGACAGGCTGTTGCCATTTTGCACTGCCGTTTGGTTTTAAGTGGAAACTGTTACTTTAAATTTCGAGGAGATCTGTGCGCATGTGTAGTAGAACCCTCTGGGGGTGGAGGTGGGGGTGAGAGTGTCCACTCGCTCAGGCACCCTCTCTAGTCACCAGAATGGATGTGTGCAGACAGCAAGAGACCAATGAGTAGATAAAAAAAAAGAATGTCCACACCTTTATCTTCACAGTTCTGTCAGGCATCTGTGGCTGCTCTGATCCTTC
>NW_006411664.1:2365-2993 GCF_000296735.1 Chrysochloris asiatica
ATCCGCCATCTTGTTTGTTCTCTGAAGAACTTATCTTTACTTTTTTTTTTTCAGTCTTATCATTGTGAATTGGATGGAAGTTTACAAAGCAGATCATCTGTTTTACAGTCAGCAATTCATATACATTTTGTTTCATCTCATTGATTGCAATCTCTTCAATGTAACAACATCACTTATTCCACTTCCTCCCTGTGTTTCTTGTTTCCATTCTTCCTTGTTTCCTAACTCTTCTGAACTTTGTCCTTGAATAAATGCTGTCCTTGTGATCTCAAATGGTTGTTTATTTTAAGGTGCCACTCTTTCTTTTTGTTTGTAGTGCTGATCTCTGGCAATGAAGTGTCTGCTTTTGCCTAGGAAACTATTTATCCTTTCTTCAGTTCTGAAAGATATTTTTATAGGGTATACAATTCTGGGAAGAAATGCCTGGTGAAATGAAACCTTGTGGATTACAGCAGAATGTTTTCAACTTGATTGCTTTGGACATGCTATCAGGAGGGAATAATTGCCAGAGGAGGACATCATGTTGGAGAACTGGAGAGTCCAAGAGGTTATGGGAGATCTTCAGTAAGATTGATTGGCATGATAATGTGATGTTGGACTCAAGCACATTGGCAATTGTAAGGATGAT
>NW_006411664.1:3223-4451 GCF_000296735.1 Chrysochloris asiatica
TTACTACAACTTATAACAAATTGGAGTTGACTCGATGGCAGCTAATAACAAAAGCAGCAAATACAATTCTGGGTTGATAGGTGCTAGGTTTCTTCCCCCCAGCACATTAAATATATCATTTCGTTGTCTTCTGGCATACATAATTTCTGATGAGAAGTCTACTATAGCTCTTATCACTTTTTCTCTGCATGTAATGTCTTCTTTTTTCTCTTGATGCTTAAAAGAATTTCTCTTTGTCTATGTTCTATAAGGAGTCTTGGTGTGGTGCTGTGGGCTAATACACCGGAGTATAAAGCTGGTTTGAACCTCAAGGTTGGTGGTTTCAGCTCACCAGCCATTCCTTGGAAACAGAGTTGCTGTGAGTGGGAACTGACTCAATGGCACTAAACAACAACAGCATTTTCTATAAAATACGATATGCCTACGTGTTGCTTATTTTATTTTTGGGGTATTTGTCTTGTTTGGTGTTGGATCTGGGGTCTGTTATCTGCCATTAATTTTGGAAAATTCTTGGTCAATAAATATTTTTTTTCTGCCCTATTCTTTCTTCTCTTGAATGTTCTATGTGTTGCTTGTTTGTTTGTTTTGTAGTTCATTCATTTTTTCCCTTTTTATTTCAATTTGAGTAATTTCTATTTACCTATCTTAAAGCTTACTGGTTCTTTTCTCAGCTTTGTCAAGTGTACCAGTGAGCCTTCTTAATTTCTTTCACTGTGTTTTCATTTTTAGAATTTCCATGTGGTTTTTTTAAAAAAAAAAAAAAAAAAACAGTTTTCATGTTTCTTTTGACACTACCCATCTGATATGCTTGCTATTTACTCTTTCTACTAGAGACTTTAACATATTATCAACTCGACTCAACTCACTGCCGTTGAGTCGATGCTGACTCATAGCAACACTGGGTTGGGTTTCTGAGGAGCAGCTTATGGGTCTTAACCTGTTGTCTTTGCAGTTAGTGTCCACTGCTTATTCTACATTGCCATGCCAGGCCTCCATATTAATCATAGTTATGTCGATTTCTATAGCTGATAATTCTACTAGCTGCATCCGGACCTTGTTTTTTCTTGTCTCTTTAAATTTTTTATTAGAAGCCAGACATTCTGTGCCACCAGTCATCTGCCATTTTGTTGTGCTCTGGTGGCATGCATGCTGCTGTCATGCTGAAAGCTATGCCACCAGTATTTGAAATATCAGCAGGGTCACCCACAGTGAGCAGGTTTCAGCTGAG
>NW_006411664.1:5641-10725 GCF_000296735.1 Chrysochloris asiatica
TTCAATATCATGAGTCAAAACAAGGCCAAGGACAGACTGGAACACACCATCAATTCCTCATAGGACAGTTCAGGTTGAAGCCGAAGAAAATCAAAACAAGTCTACAAGAGCCAAAATATGACCTTGAATGTACATTACACCTGAATCTAGAAACCATCTCAAGACCAGATTTGATGCATTAGACAATAATAACAGAAGACTAGAAGAGTTGTGGGATGACATCAAGAACATCATACATGAAAAAAGCAAAAGGTATTAAAAAGAAAGAAAAGACCAAAGTGGATGTCAGAAACTGAATGTAGAGAAGCTAAAGCAAGTAGAAAAAATGAGGAAGTAAAAGAGCTGAACAGAAATTTTCAAAGGGCAGCTCGAGAAGACAAAGTCAAGTATTTTGTCTTCTGGAGTTAGAAAACCAAAAGGGAAGAATAAATGCAGCATTTTTCAAGCTGAAAGAACTGAAGAAAAAACCCAAGCCTCAACTTTCTGCAGGTTAATGTGCTGGATTTCAAGGTCAGTTTGAACTGCAAGGTTAGCGGTTCAAGCTCACCAGTCACTCCTCAGAAATCCTATATGGGATTGCTATGAGTCGGCGCCTAAAAACAACAATAGGCAAAATACTGAATGATGCAGAAAGCAACAAAAGAAGATAGAAGGAATACAGAGTCACTGTATGGTTGGCTAATGTTCAACCATTTTAAGAGAAAGCATATTATCAGAAATAATAGTATTAAAGGAAAAAGTCCAAACAGCACTGAAGGCATTGGTGAAACCAAGGCTCCAGGAATACAAACTGAATTCTCTCATAAACTGATACAGCATTGGAGACATTCACTCACCTATGCCAGGAAATTTGGAAGACAGCTATCTGTCCAACTCATTCAGAATATGGAAAAGATCCATATTTGTACCTATTCCAAAGAAAATTTACCCAGTGGAATGCAGAAATCATCTAATTATATTATTAATATCACATTCAAGCAAAATTTTGCTGAAGATAATTAAAAATGGTTGCAACCTCACATCAACAGGGAACTGCCAGAGTTCACATCAGATTCAAAAGAGGGAATGGCTATCATTGCTGATGTCAGCTGGATCTTAGCTGAAAGCAGAGAACACCAGAGAGATGTTTACCTGTGCCTTATAAACTAAGCAAAGGCTTTCGACTGTGTGGGTCATAACAAACTATGAATAGCATTGCAAAGAATGGGCATTCCAGAACACTTAATTGTGCTCATGAGGAACCTGTACATAGACTAAGAGGCAGACCTTAGAACAGAACAAGTGAACACTGATTGGTTTAAAATAAAGGATATGTATGTGCCAGAGTTGTATCCTTTCACCATATTTATTCTATCTGTATGCTGAGCAAATAATTCGAGAAACTAAATTATATGAAGAAGAATGTAAAATCGGGATTGAAGGAAAACTCATTATCACCTTCAGTATGCAGCTGAGGCAATCTTGCTTGCTGGAAATGAAGAGGACTTGAAATACTGATGAAAGTCAAGCTTATAGCCTTTTGTATGTATTACATACACATCAATGCTAAGAAAATAAAAATCCACTTTTTTTCCTCCCTGGCCGCCATCATGAATGGCACAGTAACTATCTGGACCAGGAAGTTCATGACCAACCAACTACTTTAGCGGAAACGAATGGTCATTGATGTCCTTCACCCCAGGAAGGCAACAGTACCTAAGACAGAAATTTGGGAAAAACTTGCCAAAATGTATAAGATGACACCAGATGTCATCTTTGTGCTTGGATTCAGAACCCATTTTGGTGGTGGCAAGATTACTGGCTTCGGCATGATTTACGATCCCTTGGATTATGTAAAGAAAAATGATCCCAAACACAGGCTTAAAAGACATGGCCTGTATGAGAAGAAGAAAACCTCAAGAAAACAGCACAAGGAACGCAAAAGCAGAATGAAGAAAGCCAGGGGGACTGCAAAGGCCAATGTTGGTGTTGGCAACAAGAAGGAATAAAGGTTCTGCGAGGACTGGATTTTTCACCAGAGGATTAATAAACCCTGAAATCTATTTTTAAATCTTCCTAACTGGAACAATAAACAACATCATGATAAATGGAGAAAAGATTGAAGTTGTCAGAGACTTCATTTTGCTTGAATCCACAATTGATACTCATGGAAGCAGCAGTCTAGAAATCAAACAATGTATTATTGCATTTGGCAAATCTGCTGCACAAGACCTCTGTAAAGTGTTCGAGAGCAAAGATATCAATTTGAGGATTAACTTGCACCTGACCCAAGGCCACGGTATTTTCAATTGCTTCATTTGCATGTTGGGAACTTGGTGGCTCCATATAATAAGCACTAGACTACAAACCACCAGGTCTACAATTCAAGTCTATCAGCTGCTTCATGGGAGAAAGATGAGGCTTTCTGTTCCCACAAAGATTTAGGACTCAGAAACCCTATACGGGGTCCCTATGAGTTGGAACCAGCTTGAAGGCACTTAACAACAACATCTGCATGTGAAAGTTAGACAATGAATAAGGAAGACTTTAGAAGAATCAATTCTTTTTAATTACGGTGTTGGAAAAGAATACTAAAAATATCATGGACTGCCAGAAGAACGAACACATACATTTTGGAAGAAGTACAACCAGAACTCTCCTTAGAAGCCAAGATGATAAGACTTCGTCTCTCATACCTAGGACAAATGATCAGAAGGGACCAATCCCTAGAGAAAGACATCATGCATCATAAAGTGAAGGGTCATTGAAAAAGAGGAAGACCCCCAGCAGATGGATTGGTACAGTGGCAGCAGCAATAGGCTTAAATATAACAACACTTGTGAGGATGGCATGGGACTAGGCAGTGTTTCATCCTGCTGTGCACAGTGTCTCTGTAAGTCAAAACTAACTTGACAGAATCTAACAGCAGACGTCATGTGTTGGACAATTAAGACTGAGATTTAAGCCTCTATGCCTGGAAGTGGGTAATCATGCTTTCTGCTAGGCCTGTTCTGTGGAGACTTAAGGCAGTCTAATCAAGAGTTGACCTGGGCTTAGCATTTGTTGTGCTGTGTTTTATCTTGAGAGTCCTGGTGTGGTGCTGTAGGATAAGCACTGAACTGCTAATTGCAAGGTTGGTGGTTCAAACCCACCCACTGCTGCTTGGAAAACCTGTACAGGGTCGCTATGACTTGGAACCAACTTGACAGCACTTAACAGTAACAATAATGGTTATCTTCAAAGCACCAAACCAAAATCCATTAAGCACTGTGGTTTTGTGGTGCTGTGGGTTAATGCACCAGATTGCAAAGCCGTTTGAACTGCAAAGTTGGCACTTCAAGCTCACCAGCTGCTACTTGGAAACTCTATACAGGGTCACTATGGGTCGGAACCAACTTGACGGCACTTAACAAGAATAAAGTATTACCTTAGAGTCCTGGTGTGGCACCATAAGATAATCTATCGACCTTAAAGTCAGTTTGAACCACAAGGTCAGCAGTTCAAACTCACCAGCCACTCCTCAGAAACCCGATACGGGGTCGCTATGAGTTGGAACCAACTTGACAGCACTTAACAACAACAACAACAAGCATTACCTTGACGTTCTGGTGTGAATCTGTAGGATAAACACTAGACCTGAAGGTTTATTTGAACCACAAGGTGGCAGTTCAAACCACCAACTGTTCCTCAGAAACCCTATACAGGGTCACTATGAGTCAGAACCGACTCAACACTTAGCGACAGCAGCATTATCTTATGTTTAGAGCGTGTCTTTTTCAGCAACGTTGTCTCAATTTCTGCTTACACCCTCAACTTGAGGTCTTCCATTTACCCAGCTCCTCATAGAGGGTCTCTCTTGATGTTCACACCAGTAGTTTTCTTGTTACTTGAACTTGTTAGCCTGGTGATGAGAAGTAGAAGATTCTCTCATTACTGATGAAGTCTCACTGTTAGGCAGGCCCATGCCCTTAGGTTTTTGAGGTGTGGCTTTGGCAATGATTTTCTGCTGCCTCTTACTGTACATCTGGCCCAAGCATGTATTCCTGAACTAGTCTCAGGGTAGAGGAGTTTTCTGTTTGTTTTCTCTAACTGCACTGGATTTTCTCTAACACCATTGGTAGCTGTGTGACCCTGGGCAAGTTCAAGTTGTCTGACCTCTCTAAGACTCAATTTTCTTATCTGTAAAATGAGAATACATAAAGTTCTCCAACACAAAATTTGTGGGAAACAAAAGAAAAAATGAATGTAGAGGGTCTGATGGTATTGTTGGTGTTGTTCGTTGCTATCTGGACAGTTCTGACTCACAGCATCCCTATGCATTACAGAACAAAACATGGCCCGGTCCTGTGCCATCCTTACAAGTGTTGTGTTTGAATGCGATGTTGCAGCCACTGCGATGTTGCAGTCCATCTCACTGAGGGTCCTCCTCTTTTTTGCTGACCCTCCACTTTACCAAGCATGAGGTCCTTCTCCTTGAAACTTCTCTAGTTCAACTTCTTGGATTATTTGTTCAACATACAGATTGAATAAGTATGGTGAAAGGACACAACCCCAGCACACACGTTTCCTAATTTTAAGCCACGCAGTATCCCCTTGTTCTGTTCAAATGACCACTTTTTGTTCTATGTCCTGGCTTTCCTCATGAGCACAATTAAGCATCCTGGAATTCCCATTCTTCTCAATGGTATCCTTATTTGTATTATCCACATGGTCGAATGACTTTACGTAGTTAAGAAAACATCTTTCTGGTATTTTCTGCTTTCAGTCAAGATCCATCTGATGTCTGTATTGAGAATGCTCATTCAGTGTCCTCTTCTGAATCTGGCTTGAATTTCTAGCAGCTCCCTGCACATATGTTGCTGCAACCATTTTTTGAATTGTCTTCAGCAAAATTTTACTTGCATGTGATATTAATGACATTGTTTGATAATTTCTGCATTCTGCTGAAAGGGGCACAAATACCACATAGCTATCGTCCAGATTTCTCTGGAAGCAGAGACTAGTGAGTGCTTTCGACATAAGTTTGTTGAAACATTTCAATTTGTATTCTGACAATTCTTTTTTTTTTTGTAGAATCATTGTTTTATTTTGTTTGTTTTGCTGCT
>NW_006411665.1:0-10288 GCF_000296735.1 Chrysochloris asiatica
CCTGAACACTTAATTATGCTCATGAGAAACTTGACCAAGAAGCAGTTGTTCAAACAGAATAAGGGGACACTGAATGGTTTAAATTAGGAAGGGTGTGCACCAGGGTGTATTCTTTCACCATACTTAATCTGTATGCTGAGCAAATAATCCGGAAATTAGATTATATGAAGAACATGGCATCAGGATTAATAACCTGTGATATGCAGATGATACAACCTTGTTTACTGAAAGTGTTGTTAAATTCCATCAAGTCAGTTCAGACTCAGAGCAACACTATATAGGATTTCTGAGGAGCAGCTGGTGAGTTCACAACACCGATCTTACAGTTCAAACCAACTTTGCAGTCCAGGCATTCTCCTGCAGCACCACATCAGGTGAAGAGAACTTAAAATACTTGCTGATGAAGATTAAAGACCACGGACTACAGTATGGATTGTACCTCAATATAAAGAAAACAAAAATCCTCACTACTGGACCAATCAGTAACATTATGATAAATAGAGAAAAGATTGAAGTTGTCAAAGACTTCGTTTTTGCTTGGATCCACTAACACTCATAGAAGCAGCAGTCAAGAAATCAAACAACATGTTGCATTAGGTAAATCTGCTACACAAGACCTCTTTAAAGTGTTCAAGAGTAAAGATGTCAGCTTGAGGACTAAGGTGTGCCTGACCGAAGCCATGTAATTTCCAATAGCTTGATAGGCCAAATAAATCTCTGTTGGAAGAAGTACAGCTAGAATGTTCCTTGGAAGTCAGGATGGCAAAACTTCTTCTCTCATACGTTGAACGTATTATTGGGAGGAACTAGTCCTGGAGAAAGGTCATCATGCTAGGTAAAGTGGAGGGTCAGTAAAAAAGAGAAAGACCCCCAGTGAGACAGATTGACTCAGTAGCAGCAGCAATGGATTCAAGAGTTACAATGATTGTGAGGAAGATGCAGGACGGGGCAGTATTTCATTCTGGTGGACATAACTAAGGTCACTAGGAGTTGGAATCAACTCGGTAGCATCTAACAGCAACAACTGCCGTAAGTACTACTGCCCCAAACAGACTTCCCAGCCCTTTTGTCCCACTGCAAAGGGAAAACCCAAGGTGCCTAGACCTCCTGAGTGCCAAACAAGAGGGCCATCTGAAATGCTGGTGTGGAGGCTGAGAAATTAAAGACCAGTGACCGGGTCACCAGTTCTACCTTCCACCAGGCAAGTGCTTTCCAAAAACCTCATGGGGCACCTGACTCTCACCTACAAGGTTATTTAAAAGAACCCTTACAATAGCGATAGATATTATTTAAAGCAAGTAATGTGGAAAGGAGTCCTGATGTGGTACTGTAGGGTAAGCACTGGACCACAAGATCGCCAGTTCAAACCCACCAGCTGCTCCTTGGAAACCCTATAGTTGGTCGCTTTACACTGGAACCAACTTGATGGCACTTAACAGTGTGGAAAGAGTTCAAAGAATTGTAGAGCATTGCTTTCTAATAAAACATGAGAAGCCTTCCAAAAGTATGTGGAATTAAAAAATAATGAGGTTACAGAGAAGCAGCGACACTAGAGATGGAGGCAGAGATGAGGACATGGAGAGAGAGCAGCTGAGGACTCTAGACTCCTGGAAAGAGAAAAGACTGTTTGCTGGTGTAATCACTGCAATGAAACAATAAGTGTAAAACCGATGTAAACTATCACTCAATTCACAATAAAAACTTAAAAAAAAATAAAATATTGGGATTATCCCCACACATTTTAAAGCCCCTTCGTACTTTTTATTTTTGCCCCTTCAGAACTTACTTTAATGAAGGAGCTCTGGTAGCTCTAGTTAGCGTAGTGGTTACAAATCGGACTTCTAACCTTCATGGTCAGCAGTTCGAAACTACCAGCTGTTCTGCCGGAGAAAGATGAGACTTTCTGCTCCCATAAAGATTTACAGCCTCAGAAACCCTATGCAGGGTCGCTATGGGTCAGAACTGAGTTTGTGGCACATAACCATCAACCACTTACTTATGGGAACAAGATTTTTAAAAACAAAACTCAAACAAAATGAACAGACTGATACTGACTCTTGTTTCACTCCAGGAAAACAATATTCGTATCGGTACATGAACGAGAAAGGGAGATGCTCTGTCCACCTCATTGAGAGATCATTCCAGCAAAATGCTACTGGGCTACTTACTCCTTACTAAAATGTGGAATGTGTTGGCTTAGTTTTTACTTGAGTAACATACTGCTGGATTGGCAATGTAGGATCAGCACTAGACTGTGAACCACAAGGTCAGCAGTTCAAACCCACCAGCTACTCCTCAGATGACACTTAACACCACCGTACCGCTAGCCACTGTAACAAGGAGACCCTGGTGGTACGGTAGTTAATCACTTGGTTGCTAACTGAATGATCAGTGGTTCAAATCTACCAACGACTCGGGGGAGAAAAACCCCGGCGATCTGCCCCTATGGGATTGTTGTTGTTGTGAAGTGCCACAGAGTCAGTTCCGACCCATAGCAACCCTATATAGGGTTTCTGAGGAGCAGCTGGTGAGCTTGAACCACCAACCTTGCAGTTCCAATGGCTTTGCTGTCTGACACATTAACCCGCAGCGTCACACCAGGACTCCTATAGGATTATAGCCTAGGAAACCTTATGGGCAGCTCTACCCTGTTATGTAGGGTGGCTGTCAGTTAGAATAGACTTGATGGCATACAACGTATGGGAGTAGTGGTGGTCCAGCCTTCCATGCTAGAGACCCAGGTTCGATTCCTGGCCAGTGCACCACATGCCCAGCCACCACCCATCTGTCAGTGGAAAATTGCCACTTAAAACCTGTGGATCACATGGCGTGATCCACAGCCTACCACAGGAATGGCAGCAGGACCAGGCAGGGTTTTGTTCCATCGTACCTGGGGTCACCATGAGTCAAGGGCTGATCCCGTGTCCGCTAACACCACCACCAATCACTATAACAGTGAATCCAAAATACATCTTGAATACTCAGGAAGTTAAAATTTTCAATTTATTCTTACATTTTTGCTGACGTGAACTATTATGAGAGTGACAAAAGACTTTGAAATATGAAAGTATGAAAAAGTACAAAATTCCTGGGGAGAAGCAGGAAAGAAGTATAAATTAATGTAGAGAAGGGAATGATGCAGGGTGTCTGCAGGGGAAACAGCTTGATCATGCATTTTTTAAGTGGATGATGGTGGGTATCAAATCACTATGGTATTTAGATTCCAGTGAATACACATGAAGGGATGATGTAACAGTTTTATTTTAAGATGTCAATATTTACATTATTCTGGGAGTGATATTCTTTGCAAGTATTTAGACTTGCCACGGAAATATTAAGATGTCAACTCTAAAATGTGCCAAGGATTGCATGGTTTTTTCAAAATCATTCTGTGGGTGCGCCGGATGAACAGTTAAGAGACCAAGACTTCTGTGGTCCCATACAAGGGACAGCTCTGGCCCTCGCTGTCCACATCTCTTGGGGCTCCAGCCCAAGTCGTGGAGGCCTCCCTTGAGGAGTGTTTGATTATTTGGGGACTAATTACTCAACCCAAGTTATCTTACCACATCCTCACACCGGTCCATTGAGGCAGGTTCTATCACTGGCTGCACGTTACAGATGAAGAAACCAAGGCTAAAGAGAGGTTTAAAAGTGCCCATGGTCACACAGCTGGAAGAGGCAGAGCTGAGATTCAAACCGAGGCTAAGAGACTGGGCCTTTAACCTCTCCCTCACACTGTCTCCTATTCAACACCTGTGTGTACTGCTGAGTCTACCCTCCTGCCAACACTAACTCTGTGGCTGAGCAAGTGGCTTAAAACCTCAATTTCTGCAGCTGTAAAAGGGTGATAATACCTATCCCATAGGATGGTTGGGAGGGCGAGATGAGATGGGCAGAAGAGCCAAATGGTGTGCCCTAGCCATCTGTTACAGGGTCTGGAAGGGTCAGGGGAATTCCTCTTTGGAAAATGGAGCCTCCTGAAGGTTTGATTTCAAAAAGAGCACCAAGGCCCGCTTCCTCCTTCCTGGCCATGCACACACCCACAGAGTAGGCCTTCTCTAGGGAGCAGGGAAAACTCTGGCTGGGTCTCCAAAGTTGTCATCTCTCTCCCTTTCTTTCTCTGCAGTTGGATCCACAGACGGTGGAAACTAAGAACTGGCACACAGATGTGATCGAGATGAATGGGGTGAGCTGAGAGATATGTAGTGTCTGTGAAGTGGGTACCTCCACCCGTTACTGCCCATCCCTGCCCCTCTCCCCTGCCCACCCCATCCCACAGCTGTTCCAGAGAAGCTGGGTGCCAGAGGTAGCCCTTGTCTGCAGTCCTGGGGAGGGAGCCCTGTGTGTTGTGAGCTGCTAATTGGGCACTCATGCCCTGCCTCACCCCTGACCAGATTAAAGTGGAATTCTCCATGAAATTCACCAGCCGAGACATGAGCCTCAAAAGAACACCATCCAAGAAGCAGACAGGCGTCTTTGGTGTGAAGATCAGCGTGGTGACTAAGTACGTGTTGCTTCTGAGGTCTGGGGACAGGGATGGCTGCCCAGGTCCCGCCAGTGCCTGCCTTCAGGCCCGCCTGGCCCCTGACCAGTCACCATCCAGGGTGGTTAGCACACATAGCCAATTTGAAGGGCAAATGTGGTGGTGCATAGAGCAGTGTGCCCTGGCTCCCATGTTGCTTTAGAAATGAGTGAGCCAACACTGAGCCATCTCCCAGTTTCATGGGAAAACCCCCATTTGTCGGCTCCCTGTGATATGTGGGAAGATCTGACGCAATCCAAATCCTGGCTGCCCCTCTGGGAAGGGCACGGTCCTCAATTCACCACAACCACCCCCATCAGGTTTCCTTTATCTCCAGGACCGGCTGCCCCACCATACTCATGTAGCTTACCTACCAGGGGACCCCATAAACATTTGAATCTGAGACCTCTGCACTAGAGGAATTCTTTCCCCAGAGTCTCCCAGGTTATCTGCTACCTGAGGCCCCGAAAGCCTCAGTCCAGGTGGAGGTGTTGAGTCTTAGCCCTTTCCTGCCTCACCCTCCCAATCTGAGCTCTCCAAGGCTAAGGAGTGTTGGTGGGGGTGGCAAGAGGGTAGCCCCTCCCCCTGACCTGCCTGCCCCTCCTCAGGCGGGAGCGCTCCAAGGTGCCTTACATCGTCAGGCAGTGTGTGGAGGAGGTGGAGAAGAGAGGCATTGAGGAGGTCGGCATCTACCGGATATCAGGGGTGGCCACGGACATCCAGGCACTGAAGGCCGTCTTTGATGCCAGTGAGTCCAGGGGTCCCAGCCGAGATGCTGGGGGCTGGTGGGCGCACTGCTCAGCGGAAACTGGAGGGCTGGGTTAGCTGACGGCAGAGGCACCTTAGTCTGTGGCCCATAGTCCAGCATGGCATGGTGGGGATGTACCTTCTGGAATCAGACCATCCCACCCCCTCCAGCCTCTTACCCATTGCTACAGGTAAGGAAACTGAGGCTCAGAGAGGCCAAGTAACTTAACCAGTATCACCCAGCTGGTAGGCTCTGCATCTGGATTAAACACAGATCTTTTTGACTCCAGAGTCTCTCTTCCTGGGCTCCTGGGGACCTCGTGACCTTAGGGAAAACTAAAGTGCTTTGAGTTTGGGCTGGCTGGCTGAGCTTCTCCCTAGCTCCTTGAGGGCCTTTAGTACCTTTCAGGAGGTTCAGTTCTGCCTTTAGCATAGCTGGGGGAGGGGAAAGGGGGGCATTTCCCATTCTGGTTTCTTCTCCCTGCTGGTTCAGGTGCAGCAGCAGGGAGACCCAATAGCCCAGAAGCCTGACTGACCAGGGGGAGTGACCAGGGACAGAGGACAGGACAGGATGCTGGGGACGTGCTGACACTTGGCTCCCCTGTGTAGCCTGAAAGCTGAAGCTTTGCTGGAACATGAGTTTAGGTGTAAAAAATGTGCAGTCCCTTCCAGCGAGGTGCTTAGCAAAGAGGAGATTCCAGTTGGAAGGAGGGTGTATATACCACATGGTGTGAATGTGGTTCCAGAACTCTGGGTGGTGACAGGGCACTCCTGCCTCCCACCCCTGACAGATGAGTCACACACAACCTTTGCCTTTCTGGAGACCAGAACCAGAAGTGGAATGGGTGGGGTGCTCCTGGCTGGGCTCTCTCAGTACGTGTGAGGGGTTGGAACAGGGCTGCCTGCCCAGCCAAGGGCTGACTATGAGCTGCCCGGGACCCTGACCTCACATCTCCTTCCACAGACAACAAGGACATCCTGCTGATGCTGAGTGACATGGACATTAACGCCATTGCTGGCACCCTCAAGCTCTACTTCCGGGAGCTGCCCGAGCCCCTCCTCACAGACCGACTCTACCCAGCCTTTATGGAGGGCATTGGTGAGGCCCCTCAGGGATGGGCTGGGCCACACAGGAGACCACATCTCTGGCTCCCCTTGTTCATCAGTGCTACCCTGTGTGCCTAGAGGGTGCCATGTGGCCCACTGGTGCTGACCTAGAACTGGACCCTCTCAGCTGCCTCTCTCCCCTCACTGACTCCATGGACTACTCTCTCTACTTCCTACTTGGACAGTAGACTCCGTGCTTGGGAACTGAGGTGGGCAGTCAGGGGCCAGCAGCCTGGAGATGGCTTATAACCACACTGTCATCCTCTTACCTTACACCCTGAGTCAGGGAGGGAGCGGAAGGTCCCAACTGGCAGGGCCCAGGAAGCCCTCTGGGCTTTCTCTTCTCCTGGCTGAGATGAGTGAGCCAGTGTGCAGGGAATGAGGAGCCCTGAGCAGGCTGCCGCCTCAGCAGTGGTTGAAGAAAAGACATTCACACCATTGGCAGCAAATGTCACCTTTGTCTTAAAACAGCCTGAGGGTGCCGAAGGCCTGGGCAGAAGGGAAAGCAGGAGGTCTGCTCCCTCAGCCCACCAACTCTGTCTTCTGGCTGACTTACCAGTTGTTGGGGAGCCTCTGGTAGGAACCAACTGGTACAGCACGTTCAGACAGCAGGTGCTTCTGTGCATGGTCAGTCTGGGCTTTCCCCATCCCTCTGGGTCCCTCAGCCTGACAACCTGTCTCCCTGTCTGTCCCTCAGCCCTGTCAGACCCTGCTGCCAAGGAAAACTGCATGATGCACCTGCTCCGCTCCCTGCCCGACCCCAATCTCATCACCTTCCTCTTCCTGCTGGAACACTTGAAAAGGTACTGGGGCCCAGGGGACAGCCCAGGGCAGAGCAGGGACCCCACCTCCCTTCTGCCTTGTGGGTGCTGGCCTCTGCTGTGGCACCCATCGTGGGGGAGAGCTGGCTTTTTTACAATCACTGGGCCCCAACTTATCCCTGCTTCATTTAGTCAGTGTGGCGCTTTAAAAATGAAGTAGACCAATGAAAGCGGTTCAGTGTGAGTATTGCTGTTCTGTTCAGTTATATGTAGACAGGTGGAGCACAGGAGTCCCTGAGCAACGTAATAGTTAAGCACTCAACCACAAGCAAAAGGTGGGTGGTTCAAACCCACCCAGAGGTACCTCAGAAGACAGGCCTGACAGTGTGCTCCTGAAAGGGCGCTGTCCACAGACCCCAGAGAGCACTTGTATATCACATGTATGGAGTCGCCGCCAGGCAGCACGGACTAGATGACAGCTAACCTCTGGGGCACAGTGTAACGTGGTTTGTTCTTGTGGGTTATTGTCAAGAAAGCATGAAACCCACTGCTGTCTAGCTCCATGTGTCACTTAACAGATAGGAAAACAGGGTCCCCAGTAGTGGCAAGAATTTCTTGAGCTAGCAGCAGATTTGTCTCTAAATGCACATCTCCCCAAATCTCCCAAATCCTAAACTAAGGTCATTCTCACCCTTCCACCACCTCCACCCCATACACACCGGACATACCAGGAGCTGCTGGAGCTGAGACCTGCAGTAAATTTCAGAACTGAAACTGGTCCTGAAAGAGTCTTTGTCACTCGCATTGTGTGCATGTGGGGAGAGACCTATAACCAGATGCCATCATTTGAACCATTTTTTGTGTACCATTCAGTGACACTAATTCCATTTATTGTATTGCATAGCCATCACACTAGCCATTTCCACATTTTTCTTCACCCTAAATGGTATTCCGTTGCTGCCCCGTGAGCACTGAGTGTTCCCACTTCCTCCTGCCCCAGCCTGTGGGGATGTTGGTAGGTGCCGTTGTGTTTGTCCCTCTGTATGTCTTACATCATCGTTGCAGCCACTGTGTCAGTCTATCTCCTTGAGGGTCTTCCTGGTTTTTGCTAACCCTTGACTTTGCCAAGCAAGATGTCCTTCTCCAGACCGATCTCTTCTGACATGTCCAAGGTACACGAGACAAAATCTTGCCATCCTGATTGCTAAGCAGCAGTCTGGCTGTGTGGTAACCACTATGAAACTGTGGTCTCTACGCATTTGCCTATTCGAGATAGTTCCTATAAATGGGATCATGCAACACTTTTTTTGTATCTTAATTCACTCAGCATATTTCCCAGGCTCATCCATGTCTATGTCACACTCACTTTTGGGCTCAGTCCTGTCCTGGACATGAGTGAGTAGGCAAAGTCACAGGGTGCTCAGCCCCTCCTCACAGACCGACTCTACCCAGCCTTTATGGGGGGGTTGCAGGCTTGTAACCATGGCAATGAAATGATATACGATAGAATGACTGTAAAACTAATGTTTTCCCATGTAAACTGTCAAATAATTCACAATAAAACATTTATTTAAAAAAAAAAATTAAAAAGATCCGTGGTTCCAGCTCACCAGCTGCTCCTTGGAAACCCTATACTGGGTTGCTATAAGTCAGAACATACTCAACAGCACTTCATAACAGTAACAATGGCTAATAATCGCAAGCATCTCTTTACCTATTTTTTTGGCCATCTCAGTGTCTTCTTTGGTCAAGTATTTGTACATGCCCTTGCCCATTTTTGAATTGGCTTGTTTACCTTTTTGTTGTTGAGATGTTGCGGTTTTCTATACATTTTAGAGATTGATTAGTCCCTTGTCAGGTATGTAATTGTCAATTTTTTTTTATTCCCTAGCCTGTAGCTTCTCTTTTTTCTTGCAAAGGTTTTTTGTTTTTGGGTACGTATAAATGTTTAATTTTTAGGCAATTCCAGTCTATATTCTCTTCTACTGGTTTGAATTTTTATAGATTATTTATGCCATAATTTAGGGTCCCTAAGTTTGTCCTTAGTTCTTCTTCCATGATCTTTAGAGTTTTTGGTTTTACAGTTAGGTCTTTGATCTATCTGTCTTGAGTTACGTTTTTTTATATGGTATGAGGTATGGATCACGTTCCATTTTTCTGAAACTGGATAGCCAGTTTTACGAGCACTAGGAGGAAAGGCCTGGCAATCTACTGCCAAAATGCAGCCAGTGAAAACCCTCAGGATTACAAGTGTGATCCCTAACTGCACAGGCCTGAGCAGCTGTTTTGCATGGGGGTGCCTTGAGCTAATGACAGCCCTGGGTGTGGCTGTGTGGCCACGGTTGGGGGACAAGAGCCATGGCAGACCCAGTGGTCTGGTTGGGATGAATGAACTACAAGGGGCAGCCTGTGCTGTAGGCCCAGTGACGGTTTGAGACATAAAGAAGTTCAGAAGGGGAGGAGAGATTTCAGGAAAGTGAGTCTCTCACTGAACTCAGAGTCTTCTGGCCCAGGGCTAATTCTGCATACTACCCCAAACATGTATGTCTGAGGAGGTACCACTCTCCCTCTTCCCAGTTCTTAGTTCCCTTCCTTCTCCAGGCTTGGGGTGGGGGAGGGTCACTGCTAAAGTCTGGAGAGCTAGGTACACAGCGAAACATCATCCCAGGATTGGGTACCTCCTGTCTCCATCTGGGCTATGTGAATAGTGGAAGGTACCGGAAGGACTCACCATGAGTTGTAGAAACCCCAGGGCCCAGTCTACCCTGGACTAACCCAGATTCAGGTTCCCCGTGCTGTGGATGTTAGAGCTGCAGTGTTTAAACTGCGGTACATGTACCGAGGGCTAATGGGCAGGGAGCATTTTAGGGACATCAGTTTACAGATCCTTAACTACCAAGCATGCAAGGTATAGTGATAATGGCTAGTGATTGGAATGCAAAGGTTGGAAACAAAGAGGAAGGCTCAGTAGTTGGAAAATAGGCCTTGGTGATAGAAACGATGCTGGAGATCGCATGAGAGAGTTTTGAAAAACCAATGACTTACTCATTGCAAATATCTTGTTTAAACAACATAAAAGATGACTGTACACTTGGCTCTCACCAGATGGCATATGTTGTTGTTGTTAAGTACCGTGGAGTCAGTTCTGACT
>NW_006411666.1:0-572 GCF_000296735.1 Chrysochloris asiatica
TGCTGTGGGTTAATGCACTGGACTTAAAGTCAGTTTGAACCGCAAGGTCAGTGGTTCAAATTTACCAGCTGCTCCTCAGAAACCCTATACAGAGTCGCTATGAGTTTGAATAACATCAAGAACATCTTACATGAAGTAAGCGAAAAGTCATTAAGAAGACAAGAAAGAAGGAAAAGACCAAAATGGAGGTCAGAAGAGACTCTGAAACTTGCTCTCCAGCAAAGAGATGATAAAGCAAATGAAAGAAATGAGGAGGTAAAAGAGCTGAACTGAGAATTTCAAAAGGGCAGTTTGAGAAGACAAAGTCAAATATTATGCCAAAATGTGCAAAGACCTGGAGTTAGAAAACCAAAAGTGAAGAACACTCAGCATTTTTCATGCAGAGGGAACTGAAGAAAAAATTCAAACCTCAACTTGAAATACTGAAGGCAAAATACTGAATGAAGCAGAAAGCATCCAAAGCAGATGGAAGAGAGGTGGGAAATTTCCACTTGAAAGGATAGGCAGACCAGCCTGGAGCAGCTATAAGAACAGAAGATACTTCTTGAAAGAAAGACTGACAGGAAAAATAC
>NW_006411666.1:4362-5252 GCF_000296735.1 Chrysochloris asiatica
ACAGCCTCAGAAATCCTGTACAGGGTCGCTATGAGTCAGAACCAATTCCACGGCACATAAACACCACCACCAAGTATATATTATTGTTGTTAAGTGAACAACATAACATACATACATACACACACACACACACACGTATTGTTGTTGTTAAGTGCAGTCGAGTCAATGCCAACTCATAGCAATCCTGTATAGGGGGTCCGAGGAACAGCTGGTGGGTTTGAATCACTGATCTTGTGGTTAGCAGTCCATTGTTTATCCTACAGAGCCACACCAGGACTCCTATATACCTATAAGGGTAAGTCAAAAAGTACTGCTACAAAATCATAGAACTCTTCATTTTAAAAAAATAACAGAATGTAAAGTTGTTGTTTCTCAACATAACCTCCATCTAGGTCTCTCAGGACACTGTTTCCAGCTCTGAAATCCTTCCCTGAAGAATTCTGTGCTCTGACATACACTTTGTCAAAATAGCAGTCTTTTGGGGACTCAAGGGACTCAACTCATGTTCCTTTTAAATGTTCTTCCAGTTTTGAAAACAATAAGAAGTTCAGGGCTGTAAGGCAGACAGGGTAAGGTTTCCAAACAAAATTCTCATTGACAGCCTTTGCTACCCTTGAAGAATAAGCAGGTATATTGTGATGAGGAAAATTCCTCAGTACAACTTTCCTCGTCTTTTTCTCATCAGTGCAGTTTCTATTTTCTTCAAATTTGCTTCATGATAAGCCCCTGTGATTATTCTGTGTCCTTTGATAAAATCTATCAAGATTACTCCTTTGGGATCCCCCAAAACAATCACCATAACCTTCTGAGCTGACCTTTCTGCCATGATTTTAACTGACTCAACGGATCCTTCAGAAGTCACTACTTTGATTAGAAATTTCTTTTTCTTT
>NW_006411666.1:6427-7987 GCF_000296735.1 Chrysochloris asiatica
ACACCAGGACTCCCAGAAAACAAGTTGGTCTTCCCTGAATAGTATGTATAACTAAAAAACTAAAATTATCTATCTCAGAATGTGGCTAAAGGGCATGCGGGAAATCTTAAAAGGAGACAAACATATCTGACCACAAAGAAATTCAAATTTCTGTATAATAATAATAATAAAAAAGTTAACATTTTAAGAACATGAATTCTAATTTTTTTATATAGTACCTCATACTAGGAGTAACACAGTCTGCTTAATTATGATGAACATGTTGGGGAAAAGCTATGAAAATGACACCAAATCAATTGCCACCAAGTTGATTTCAACTCATGGTGACCCATGTGTATCAGAGTCGAACTGTGTCCCACAGAGAGCACAGTTTTTAATGGCTGATTTTTCAGAAGTAGATCACCCAGCCTTTCCTCAGAGGCACCTGTGGGTGGACTTGAACCTCCAGCTTTTTAGTTAGCAGCCAAGGCATTAACCATTTGCACCAGAGACTCTATAAAACAGGACAGCATAATCCCAGTGTTTTGGACAATGTGTGTGTGGGGGGGGGGGGGGAGTGGGGGGAGATTGGACAGAAAACACACACAAGCAGCCATCAAATGCAACTACTATTCTAGAGGATAAAATTGCAGGTGAATAATATTTTTGTTTTGTTTTATTGTGCTTGCGTCTTATTTCTCCAATTGTCCAAAATCCACTTGTATATTTTATAACCAGGGGGTAAAAAAAGCTAGTTGGGAAAAAAGCAAATGACAATGATAAGAAATACTTGCAAAAAAAAAAAAATTATATCCTTAATTCATTAGGAGGAAAATAAAATGGGCAAAAAAAAAAACAATTAAGAAATGTACCAAGAAAAAACAAATTGGCAATAAATACATTAAATATCAAAATGCTTTTCATTGTTATTAATTAAGGAAATGCACTTTCAAATGATGAAATACCAAGTTTGGCTCCTAAAAATGAAAAATAAGAGATCCCATAAAACTGGTAAAAATACATGGGAAAAATCACTGTATGAAATAATTTGTAAAAGTGCAAAATTGTTATAAAACGTTTGTCTTTACATTTGCAACATTCACAATCAGTCCTGATAGCAATTATTCACTATTGAACCACAAGAGTCTTATTATCCCCATCTCCTTTCACCAGTCCCGTCCAGACAGGTTGGAAACCACTCAGTAGAGATTCTACCTTCCCCTGCACCCTCTGAAACTAGGCTCTCTCTCTTGAAAACTTGTAAGCCAGTCACTTTATGCCTTTGTAGCCCTCTCTCCCCCATTTTGGGTAGCTAATGTCTAAGATCTAAGTTGCCCATCCCTGTCAACCCTGTGTTTAGAAGGGGTGGGAATGATCCTTGCTGTAAAGATTCGTTCCCTCTTTTAACCTACTACACCCATAAGCATAGGTCAGGTTCATCAAATTGTAGCAGATTACTCTTTTTTTTCTCTTCTTTCTTCCTCTAGTTAAGTTCTGATCATCTAATCATTGAAGCTTGGTCAAATGGGTACTATCTGCAAGTATGGGTGTTCTTGTGCATCTCCCCTCACTTCGTATCAG
>NW_006411666.1:9702-11135 GCF_000296735.1 Chrysochloris asiatica
GTAAAGATTTACAGCCTCGGTAACCCTGTACATGATCACTATGAGTCGGAACCGACTCCACGGCACATAGCAACAACAACAACTTAGATAAGGATTTGTTGTTAGTGCCACTGAGTCAATCCCAATTCATTGCAACCCTATATAGGGTTTCCAAAGAGTGACTGGTGGATTTGAACTGCTAACCTTATGGTGAACAGTCCAGTGCTTAGCCTACAGTGCGACACCAGGACTATCTAGGATTGTTGTTGTTAAGTGCCATCAAGTCAGTTCCATCCATAGCGACCCTATGTAGGGTTTCTAAGGAGCGGCTAGTGAGTTTAAACCGCTGACCTCATGGTTCAAACCGAACTTGCAGTCCAGCACATTAACCTGAAGCACCACACCAGGACTTCTGCATTGGAAATACACAGGATGGCTAGGAATAAGCAAGCTGTCCCTCTTATCCTCTTTGACATTTAATCTGGGCTTGCTTGCTTGAGACTACTAGAACACACTCCACCTGTTGTCACCATTCCATGGCTTGATCCTGGGGAAGAAGGCCCACTCTCAGTCAACAGAAAGCTGTCAAAAGTCTAGATCTAAGAGATGGCACCGAGAGAACAAGCAAGGCTTTCTGATCGCTGGGGTTCACTATGGCCACTGAAAGTTCACTTTTTGAAGTTCTCTTTGAAATTGTGTCCACCAGCTGTCTGTCAGTTTGTTGTACTGTGGTGACATGCATGTTTCTGTGATGCTGGAAGCTATACCACCAGTGTTTGAAATACCACCAGGGTCACCCATGTTGGACAGGTTTCAGGAGAGCTGGCAGACTGAAACAGACTAGGAAGGAGTGGCAGACTACTTCTGAATGATTACCCAGAAGAACAAACGAATCTGTGTTGGAAGAAGTAGTCAGAACGCTCCTTAGAGGGCAAGACGGTGAGACTTTGTCTCTCATACTTCGGACATGATATCAGGAGGGGTCAGTCCCTAGAGAAGGATATCATGCTTGTTAAAATGGAGGGTCGGTGAAAAGGAGATGGATTGGCACAGTGCCAACAGCAATGGGCTCAAACGTTAAAAACAATTGTGAGGGTGGTACACAACTGGACGGTGTTTTGTTCTGTTGTAGAGTTGCTATGAGTTAGAACAGACCTGACAGCAACTAACAACAACAACTTTGCATTTGTATGTTGCCTCTATGCATCACTCAAGTTGACACCTCCCTCCCTTCAAGTAATAACAGCATATTTCTTTCCTAACTACCCCTAGCTTTACCATTTTCTACCATCATGAATTCTAAAACTGAGCCCCAGCCACAGTGAAAGAAAACCCTCAAACACAGCACATCAGGCTGTGTTCAGGAGTAATGAACCTGCTGAGTGGCCAAGTTTTCAATCAGCTCAGACTCCAGTAGTTAACAAAACTACAGAAGACCAAGTCTCAGGCTCAAA
>NW_006411667.1:0-5480 GCF_000296735.1 Chrysochloris asiatica
GGAGATGGGCAACTGGGACATTGGATACTCAAATGGGGAGGGGGGGACTACAAAGGCAAGAAGTGACTGGCTTACAAGCCTTCAAGAGGGAACCTAATGCCAGGGAGCATGGAAGACGGCAGAATCTCCAGTAGGTGCTACTCAATCTGTCTGGGCGGAGCTGATAAAAGGAAATAAAGACTGGTAACTCGTGATACTGTAGTGAATAATGCTTATCAGGACGGATTATGAGGGTTGGAAATACAAAGGTAGATGTTTTGTAACAAGGAAGGGAGTGATTAATTCTCCAGGCTAGGAGTGGAGGTCTCTGGGACCATTAACGGAGAAGAGCGGGACCCTACCCAGAGAAACAGAGATGCCTGAGATAGAGACAGAGACGACTGGGGACTTTGGACCCAGATGGGGAATGGAACTGTGGGCTGAAAAATGGGGGGCGGGGGAGGAGGAAGTGTAGGAGGTGGGTTTGTAGTATATACCCTTTCGTTGGTTGATGATACATGGAGGGGATTGGAACCATGGCAATGAGATGATATACAACGAAATGAATGTAAGACTAAGGTTTTCCCATGTAAACTATCATATAATTCACAATAAAACATTAATAGAAAATGATTGGAAGAAAATACATTAAAATGTTAACGGTGAGTGTCTAAGCAGTGAAATAATGGATAGTTATTTCTTCCTTTCTAGTTTTTAATACTTCTCAATTTTCTGTTATAAGCCTGTGTTCTTTTTATAATTGAAAAAATAAACTTTTTTTTTTTTTAAACTAAGTATAATTGCCAAGTATACTGATGTATTCATGTCAATGAGTTGCCACATTTTCTACCCAGCAGGGACATTTACTTGGAAAACAATGACACTCAGAAGTTTTCTTGGCGAACATGGGCTCTAAAGAGAAGGAATCTGAAGATGCAAGGATGAGAGTTAAGAGGTTATGTCACTTTCCATTTGCAGGCATGGAAGGACAGGGAGGTCAAGTGGCTTGGCAGCATTCACATAGCAGGCCCTTCTTGGTGGCCAAGCTGTTGGCCAGACAAGACTGCTATCTTGAAGTGCTTCCACTCAGTAACCAAAATACTCGGGTATAAATAAGAGAGCCCCTTTCTTCCGCTTCTTCCCTAGGTATTTAACCCATGAGCCGTCAAAAATAAACTTCCTGCATGATTATCTCTATCGTATGGTTGGTTTCCAGGAATGAGTTGGAACCGACTCAACATCCCTCAACAGTAACAATAACAACATAGAATGATAGTCTTCAAGGGAATATATAACTTTATAGATACATTTGTACCTAATGCTTTGGAAAAGAACTGAAAGAACACACTCCAACTTCGTAACTGCTATTACCTTTAGGAAGCAGTATGTTCTGATCCATACAAACTAACAAGTTCCTATTTTCCTTACAGACTAGATTCCTGATGCTCATATTTTTAACAAAGCCTCGTCTCTCAACATCCCCCACCTTTCTGTGTGGCTTTCTGCTTGTCTCTGAGGTGGTCCCCTCTGGTTGATTACTAGCCACCTTTGTTAATGTATCATTTTCTAGATCAAAAGAACAGGCATATCCCTGGACTGCAACTCTCACAGTATTCTTTTTTTTTTCTCACAGTATTCTTAATGAGCAGTCTCTTCCCTGGACTGTCTAAAAGTCCCTGCCCCATAATGTCGAGCTTCTGCTTATGTAAGGTGTCAAGGCCCCTGTCCCTGCCTGCACTGGCCTTATGGCTAGTAAGAGAAGCAAAGTGAGATCAGATAAAGGAGACTGCAAAGGCAGACATCATGGGTGCCTTACAAAGGGTCACAATGGAGTGCTTTGTGGAAGAGGGTGAGATTCATTCTGAATGATGTGATGAGAGACAGGTGAGCCATATCTTAAAGGATATGGAGGATTTGTTTATGGTTAGGTGGGAAGGAAAAGCAAAAGTATTCCAGTTCAGTCTCCCAAATGCAACATGAACAAACCATAATTTTGTATGACTATCACGGCTCCAAAATGTCAAAACATTACTCACCTACACACTGGACTGAAGAAGCCCCAGCTCAAAGCCATTTCAGTAATCCAAGATGCCTCCTGTTAGAATAAGTGAAACACCCTGTCTAAATCTAAAGTATTCTAAAAGCCACCAATTATAAGGATCTGAAAGCTCAGCTCGGCTCATGATATGACAGGTGCAAATTAACGCTACAAAGAGAAGCTGATGCATTTTGTTGGTGAGGCTGTGAGGAGACAGGCATGCTCATACATTGCTGGTGTGAATACAAATGGTGCAACCACTATGAGGAAGAACTTGGTGATATTTAGCAAAATCACATAGTTGCTGATCACCATTACCACTTAAAGGAATCTGTCCTGAAGATGTACTCATTCAGTAAGACATATGCACAAGGCTACTCTTTCTGAAATAGAAAAAATGTTAGCAATCTAAATGTCCATCAAACAGGACAAGCTGAATAAATCAGAGTAAATTCACTCAGTGGAGTATTAAGCAGCTATAAATGCAAATTAGAATGATCTTTATATTCTGTGATAGAGAAATCTATGGGCTAGAAATGTTAATTAAATAAAAAGCAGAATATCATGTATAGCAGATGTCTTTTATCTAAGAAAAGGAAAATAAGAATATGTTTTAATATTGCTTTTTTAAAAATCAATGGAGACCTCATTCATTTCCTTTGGTCTCTGGTTGTTCAGCTCCAGCTCTTGTCATCACCGGCTTTCCGCCATTACCGCCCCCGCAAGTTTTCTCCATCACCACCCCTAGTGACTCTTTGCCCCTGATTCTCCTTGATTCGTTCCCCCATCAATCGCAACCATTGACGCCATGTCAGGTTATTTGAGTGACGGAGACCGCAGCCGGGATTGAGGGTTTGGGGCACCTTGATTTGGAGAAAAAGGAAGAAGTTTGGAAACCCTGGGGAGAAACTAGTTAAAAAGAAGTGGAATCTTGATGAGCTGCCCAAATTTGAGAAGAATTTTTACCAGGAACATCCTGATTTGACTAGGCGCACAGCGAAAGATGTGGAGACATACAGAAGAAGCAAGGAGTTATGGTTAGAGGTCACAACTGCCCAAAACCAGTTTTGAACTTTTATGACGCAAACTTCCTTACAAACGTCATGGATGTTACTGCAAGACAGAATTTTACTGAACCTACTGCTATTCAAGCTCAGGGATGGCCAGTTGCTTTAAGTGGACTGGATACGGTTGGAGTAGCACAGACTGGATCCAGGAAAACATTATCTTACTTGCTGACTGCCATTGTCCACATCAATTCATCAGCCATTTCTAGAGAGAGGTGATGGGCCTATTTGCTTGGTGCTGGCGACAACTCGGGAACTGGCCCAACAAGCGCAGCAAGTAGCTACTGAATACTGTAGAGCATGCCGTTTGAAGTCTACTTGCATCTATGGTGGTTCTCCCAAGGGACCACAAATACGTGATTTGGAGAGAGGTGTGGAAATCTGTACCTCGACACCTGAGAGGCTGATTGTCTTTTAGAATGTGGGAAAACTAATCTGAGAACAACCTACCTTGTCCTTGAAATAGCAGATAGAATGTTTGATTTGGGCTTTGAACCACAAATAAAAAAGACTGGATCAGATAAAACCTCATAGGCAATCCTTAATGTGGAGTGCGACTTGGCCAAAAGAAGTAAGACAACTTGCAGAAGACTTCCTGAAAGATTACATTCACATAAACCTTATCCATTGGTGCAGTGGAACTGAGTACAAACCACAATATTCTTCAGATTGTGGATGTGTGCCATGATGTGGAGAAGGATGAAAAACTTATCCATCTAATGGAAGAGATCATAAGCGAGAAGGAGAATAAAACCATTGTTTTTTGTTTAAACCAAAAGAAGATGTGATGAACTTACCAGAAAAATAAGGAGAGATGGGTGGCCTGCCATGGGTATCCATGGTGACAAGAGTCAACAGGAACGCGACTGGGTTCTAAATGAATTCAAACATGGAAAAGCTCGTATTCTAATTGCTACAGATGTGGCCTCCAGAGGGCTAGATGTAGAAGATGTGAAATTTGTCATCAATTATGACTACCCTAACTCCTCAGAGGATTATATTCATCGAATTGGAAGAATTGCTCGCAGTACCTAAACAGGCACAGTATACACTTTCGTTACACCTAATGACATAAAGCAAGTGAGCGACCTTATCCCTGTGCTTCGTGAAGCCAATCTAGCAATAAATCCCAAGATGCTTCAGTTGGTTGAAGACAGAGGTTCAGGTCATTCCAGTGGTAGACGAGGCATGAAGGATGACCATCGGTACAGATACTCTGCAGGCAAAAGGAGTGGATTCAATACCTTTCTTGTTGTTAAGTGCCGTTGAGTTGATCCTGACCCATAGCGATCCTGTGTAGCGATCCTGTGAAGCAGCTGGTGAGCTTCAACTGCCAACCTTGCAGTTCAAATGGCTTTGCAGTCTAGCACATTAACCCACAGTGCCACACCAACTCTCCAATACCTTTAGAGACAGGGAAAATTATGACAAAGGTTACTCTAGTCTGCTTAAGAGAGTTCTGATAACAATTATTCACTATTGTATCACAAAAGACCTATCCCCATCTCCTTTCATCAGCCCCGCCCAGACAGATTGGATACTACTCAGTGGAGTTTCTACCTTCCTCCACGCCCTCTGGATCTAGGCTCTCTCTTGAAAGCTTGTAAGCCAGTCACTTTCTTCTTGCCTTTGTAGCCCCCCATTTTGGGTAGCCAATGTCCAAGTTGCCTATCCCTGTCTACTCTGTGTATGGAGGGGGTGGGAATGATCCTTGCTGTAAAGATCTGTTCCCTCTTTTGAGCTACTGCATCCATAGGTGTAGGTCAAGTTCATCAAAGTGTATCAGATTACTCTTTTTTTCCTCTTCTTTCTTGTTCTAGTTGAGCTCTGTCATTGAAGCCAGGTCAAGTGGGTATCATTTGCAAGTATGGGTGTTCTTGTGCATATGCCCTGTCTTCTTATCAGCTGGACGCTCACTCTCTACTCTAGTCCTTTGTGGCTATGTCACTGACTCTGGGCCCAAGAGTCCCCAGGTCTTACCACACTGCTGGCTGACCGGGTCTCCACCCGAGGTTTACAGGAGTCTATTGAACATTGGAGGGCTTAACTCGCAGCTTTATTGGTGTTTTTCCCTCACTTCCCCTTATTGGTGATGAACGTGTTCACCAATCAGAGCGTGTATTCCCATTGAGTCTTAATCTTGGAAGGGCGTTTGCCTTGAGGGGACCCGACCACTTGCCTTGATGTCTCCTGGGTGAGCAACTAGCTTGTTCTTGTAGTAATCAGTCATTATTGTTTTGTAATTTTCCTGTTGGTCTTTCTTTCAAGAAGTATCTTCTGTTATTCTAGCCACTCCAGGCTGGTCTGCTTGTCCTTTCAAGTGGAAATTTTCCACCTCAGAAGATTCTGGATGCTGTTTAGGATTCCACCTATAGTCTTATGTAATGCAGAGGCTC
>NW_006411667.1:8960-9984 GCF_000296735.1 Chrysochloris asiatica
GTTTTTCTGTTTTCTATCTCATTTATTTCTGCTCTAATCTTTATTATTTCTTTTCTTTTGGTGGCTGTAGGTTCCCTCTGGTGGTCTGTTTCTAATTGCTGCGGATGCTGTGTTAATGTGTTAATTTTCATTCTTTCTTCTTTTTAGATGTGTGCATTTATTGCAATAAATTGTTCTCTCAGCACCACTTTAGCCATGTCCCAAAGATTTTGGTATGTTGTGTTTTCATTCTCATTTATTTCTAAGAACTTTGTGAATTCACGTTTTGTTTCTTCTACTACCCAGTCACTTTTCAGCATGGTGTCATTCAGTTTCCATGTATATGACTTGATTTCCTTGGTCTTCCTGTTGATTTCTAATTTGACAGCATGGTGGTCTGAGAAGTTTCTTTGTAGTATTTTGATATTGTAAATTTATGGAGATTTGTTTTGTGGCCTAAGACATGATCTGTTCCGGAGAACGTTCCATGTGCACTGGAATAGAATGTGTATTGTGGCTTTTCTGTATTAAAAAAATAAACGAACAGTCCAGGGCCAGCTCTTGGGCTGAGAGTATCTGTGCACATCCGTGGCAGAAGAACCCACCAGTGAGATGGGTGGGGGGTGTCTACTCGCTCAGGTACCACCTCTAGTCACCAGAATGGAGGTGCACAAACAGTGAGGGTGCCTATGACCACATACCAAAAAAAATAAATTCAGGACAAAGCAAAACTGACAAAGTGTATTGTCCACCTTTGCTCCCAGGTTCTCGTGGCATTTTTCTGTGGTGTGTCTGCTCTCCCATTTGGTCTTGCTGTTTGGTCTCACCCAAGTTGTCAGTTCTGGCTGCCAAGACCGGCAGATTCAAAAGTATGTGATTTTGTAGTTTTGCTACAAGTTGCACTAGCTATAAGCCTTCAAACTATTTAATTATTCCTACTTATGTAGTTCCGAGTTTTGGAGCTCTGCCCTGAATCTGCTTTGCCTGGTATTCTGTGGTATTGCTGATGGAGAACCTCACTGCACCTCTACCCTAGCCACCATCA
>NW_006411668.1:0-506 GCF_000296735.1 Chrysochloris asiatica
ATCGAACATTGTTTCGTTCTGCTGTGCATGGGGTTGCTATGAGTTGGTTCTGACTCGATGGCACCTGACAACAACAACAACAATTATGATATGTCTCAGTGATTTTCTTTTGGAGTCCTTTCTGGGGTTCATTGAGCTTCTTGAATGCTTATCTTTACACTTCTCAGGATGTTAGAGAAATTTTCTTCCAGCAGTTCTTCAATTATTTCTTTGTGGACTTGTGTGATTCTTCTTGTTGTGTAATGCTGATAATTCTTAAGTTATTGCTCTTTAAGTTGTCCAACATGAATCTTAGACCTTCTTCAGATTTTAATCCTTTTTTGGGTTTGCTCTTCTATCTTAGTGGTTTTGAGATATTTGTCTTCCAGCTCACTGGTTTTGCCTTCCATATCTTCTAATATAATCCTTTGACCTATCAGTGTATTCTCTATTTCTGATCATTTATATCTCCTTCTGTAGGTTTTGAATTCTTTCCAATGCTGTATATATCTTATTTGATTGTTCCT
>NW_006411668.1:4244-4905 GCF_000296735.1 Chrysochloris asiatica
GAGCATCACACTGTGAATTCACTGGTAATTTTGTTTCTCTTTATTTGTAATTACTTTTTCCCATTCTTGTATTTTCAGAGAAGATGAAAACAGATCATGGTAAGTTTATAATGAGTTATACATACATTGGTGAAAAGCTTCCTGGAAGTTATGTTCTTCTTTGTTTGGCTCTGGTGGTAATGATTCTTACATTACTCTCTGTGTATTACAGATATCCAGCAGAATGAAAATGGTAAACTTTAACACCACATCTCCTCTTTGTATTATACGATGCTGTTAGAGCGATTTCTGCTTCTGGCCTCTTTTTCTATTCTTTTTGCATTCTCTTTGGACATTTGGAATATCATTTCCTCCGTTATACTTCTGCTCGATCTCATTGTATTACAAATTCTTATTCTACTTCACTCCTATCTTGCTTTTCTCCTCAGGGAATCTATTTTTTTCAAAATCTTTCTAATCCCTTATTTATTATGTTCTCATTTCATCTTTCCACTATGCTAACAACTATTCCTTCCAGAGAACTCTTAAATGAGAGAATTTCTCTGCATGTTATTGGACTCTCTTGTGTGTCCTTTGGGAAATGAGAAATGAGAAACAGCGTTTCACGAGTATTTTTCCGTAGTGACGTCCGTCATTACACGCAAGAAAATACTCACACCAC
>NW_006411668.1:9179-10050 GCF_000296735.1 Chrysochloris asiatica
TCTCAGTCTATTTACTTTCTGTAACTTCTTTCTAATCTCAGGAGCTGCCTGATTAACAGCTACTTTAATCTCAGTTGCTTCTAGATCTATAGGAGTATACTTGCAGAAGGCTTTCAGAATTCTTTTAAAAAAAAAAATACAGCGGGGCTTTTATCTAGACCATAGCAAACTAATATAAGATGTCTGATAAGCAGGTACTTCAAACTGATCGTGAGTTGCTTACCATACCGTGATACAGTTAAACTTTATTAATAAGAAAAGAAATGAGTGAAAGGAAGCTATTAAAACTTTGTATAATTATTCATAAATTTCACTCATTGCTTCCTTTCGTGAATATTTATTATATTAGGTTTCTTGGGGAAATTCATATAGACTATGGTGAGTTTCTTCCGTTGATCCACTGAAAATGGAAAAATGTCATAAAAACACTATCAACCAGACTTTAAGATCTGGCTTTAAATCTTTCTCATTACATAGAACAAACAAGGGCAACAGGATATGGTAAATGACCTGAAAATATATTTCGTCAATTACAATTTGGACCCAATATTGACACATTTTTTATTTCCTACTTATCTCCAAATCTTTCTTGGATTTATACACTTGGATTATAGAAAAATTTTGGAATGGCAAGAACAGTTTTATATTACCACGTACAACTGTCATGTGATTTGAAAGAGATCAGCCTTCATTCATTCAGAGTCACAGTATTGGTACCTTGCTACTACCCACTGCAAAGGGATTTGTCCTTAAGTAAGTAAGCCTCAAACTGTGAGTTGATTGGTAATATTGTTTACCTTTATTTATAATTACTTTTCCCCATTCTTGTATTTTCAGAGAAGATGAAAACAGATTATGGTAAGTTTCTAAT
>NW_006411669.1:0-10219 GCF_000296735.1 Chrysochloris asiatica
AGCATTATACTCTTTTAAGAACCAACTATATGGGATCAAAGTGACAGCATCAATTCAAAAGATTAGTTAGGAACATTAGGGGTAATGAGTTTATCTAATCACTGCCATTTAATGGGGAGGAGAAGGAGGGTAAGAATGATTGCACAACTCAAAGAATGTAATCAATGTCCATGTAAAAATAGTTGAATTGGTATATGGTTTGCTGTATATATTCTCAACAAGAACAAAATGAAATCCTGGCATCTATACCTGGTGTGTCGCTGTAGACTAAGCACTAAACTAATAACCACAAGGTCAGTGGTTCAAATACACCACTCAGCTGCTCCTCAGAAACCCTGCACAGGGTTGCTTTGAGTCAGAGCTGACACGATGGCACTTAACAAAAACATATCTTCAAATATGGTTTTATTTGCTATGTTAACAAGGTAATGTTTGAATAGTGTGGGTTCTAAATCAAATCACATCTAAGTTATAAAAAGAGCAGAATGGGCATAGAGACATGCATAGGAGAAGAGAGAAAAATACACATCTATAAGCATTGCTGGCAAGTACTAGAAACTTGTGTGGTGCCATAGGATAAGCACAGGACTGCTAACTGCTAGGTCAGTGGCTCAAACTTGCCAGCCTTTCCTTAGAAACCCTATACAGAGTTTCTATGAGTCGGAACTGATTCAACAGCACTTAACAACACAACAATAACTGGAAACTTAAATGGACAAAGAAGAACCTCCCTGCCCTGAACTCAGACTTCTAGTTTCCTAAACTGTGAGAATGGAGTACCTAGGTGGTGCAAATATTTAAGTGTTGGACTACTAAGTGAAAGGCCGGTGATGTGAATCCATCCAGAGGTGCCTCAGAAGAAGACAATGTTGATGATCTGCTTTTGAAAGGTTGTTGTTGTTAAGTACAACTAAGTTTCCACTCTGGTATCAACTTGATGACAAGTAAAAACAAACACAACAAACTGTGAGAAATAAATTCCTGATCTTTAAAACCACCACTTATGGTGTTTCTGTTAAGGCAACACTAAGTAACTAAGACAATCAGCTGGATGAATGCCTGCACTGGTATTACTGTACATGGGCTGCCCAGCTACCTGGAGATGCTTGTGCCCAGGGCCCTGCCCAGTTAGGGCAGACTTGTCTAGCTGAGCCAATAGATCCATTTTGGAAGAAGTGCAGCCAGAGTGCTCCTTGGAGGCCAAGATTGCCAAACTTTGTCTCTCATACTTCAGACATATTGTCAGGAGGGACCAGTCATTGAAGAAGGATATCATGTTTGGTAAGGTGGAGGGACAGACAAAAAGAGGAAGATCCCCAATGAGACGGATTGCCCAAGTGGCAGCATCAATGGACTCAAGCGTGGTAACAGTAGTGAGGTTGGCCCAGGATAGGGCAGTGTTTCGTTCTGCTGTGCATAAGGTCACTACAAGTTGGTACCGACTGGATAGCACCTAACAACAACATGGGACTGATCAGGGGAATGTAGAGGAAGGGAAGAGAAAGTGGATATTAAGAAGGCGATGATTGAGGCAGAGACACCTGAGAGATGGAAAAAGGGACCAGAGCCCATCAGGGGACATCATACTCTATAGTTTAGCCCACAGCACCTACATCCTGTCCCAGGTGACTTCCAGCCAAACAGATGAGGTCATATAGGTGCAGTCTGCAACTCCCCATTGGCGCTCATACTGCTGAACCCAGTGGCAACTCATACAAACACCAACCCCACAGACTGGCCCTTACTCTTCCCATACCCCGTGCCTGTAATCTAAACCCTCCTCCCCAGAAACAGGAAAGGATTGTACAAATCACTATGGTGAAAGCACTTAGGAGCAGATATGGAGGGGACTCTGTCCAGTACAGGTCAACATGCAAAGATTGATGGTTAGTGTTTCGTTAACTGGGGTTGGCCAACCAGAACCCAGGGAACCTGCAGTGGACACAAAATGCCAGGGCAAACAAGTGGATCAAGACTCAAAGACCATGAGACAAGGATCCAGTTCCTACCTAGCAGGGATATGTGTCTGGCTCACCATGCTCCTGTGTTTTCCCCAGACAAGTCCTTGGGACAGCCTGTGAGTTACCTTCCTTACATGTCAGACAGCTCTTAGATCAACTGAAGGATTGTATTTTGGTGTCCAAAAGAACAGGTAGGACTGTCATGGTGGGAGGAGGGGACTGGAGTGCATCATCCAATAGCCAAACTCTTAAGTGAGCAATTTGACAGAGGCCTGGAAGGACTTGCTGTTCTTGACTGTGTGAAGTGGTATGCTCCACCACTCAGCCTCTGCCCTTGCAATATGGAAACATAGGTTCCCCAGAGAGGTGTTGTATAAGGTACATTTTATAATATTGAACAGTAAACTGGAACAGCCAGAGGAAAAGCAGTGGACATATCTGTGCATCTTTCCAATATTCCATAATGACTACTTGCCATTCATCCTTCATTTATTATCATCTCATTTTATAGATGAGGTCCTGAGAGGATTAGCAGTGAATTTAAGACTCTAACACTTGTTGAATTGCTTAATAAATTGGGCCTTGTTGCATGCACCCCACAATCCCCCAGCCAACCTGTAGGGGGGAAGCATGGTGATTCTGTACAATAAGAACTGGACTGCAACTGGTTCGAGCCCACCAGTTGCTCCATGCAAGCAAGATGAGACTTTCTGTTCCTGCAAAGATTTACAACCTCAGAAACCCTATACAGGGTCATGATGAGGCAGAACAGACTTGACAGCACTTAACAAAAATAACAACCACCACCACCAGCCCACTTTTAACCTTCTCTATCTTCCCCTCAGTTGTCCCCAAGTCTATAGCATCTGCAACTCTCTAAACAGCACTAGTTTCTCACAATACCTCTGCTTTCAGTCCTGTCCCCACCACCTCCTCCATACATCCATATTCATGTCCCAAAAGGGGCTCCCATGGCTCTCAGAGTTGAGATGACTATACTGTTGTGGTTCCTGAGATCCTTATACCCAACTCTGTCCAAATTTTCAGAGCACCTTACAGTTCCAGACTCCAGACATTGTCAGCCTCCATCACACTGGGCCTCCTGCCCCGGGGCCTTAGCACAGATTACTGTTCTGCTGGATGCACATCCCACACCCTATATGGTACCCCATCCTCTGCTCAGTTCAGCTCTCCCCAGGTACTTATGACACCCAGAAAACTACACTGTCAGTGCTTCCCTCTGGGCATCTGGCATAACTGCCACTTGACATTGGTCTGTGTAATTGTGTGCTCACTCTGCCCAACTCTCAACAGTAAACTCCATGGGACAGCTTGGATGGCCCTGTCACCCACCCTGACAACCTGTTGAGGCCTGTGCAGGCTCCTGTGAGAGACCCTGTCCTACCTGGGTTGCTGGGAGCTATCATTCTGCCCTCCATGCATTTGGTTAGGGGTCAATCTTGGAACCGAAGTCCCTCCCTGGCCAGTGCCACAGACCCTATTGTTGCCTGAGGTCACTCAGAGGATCTGACTCAGTCTCATGGCAGTGCTCACCTCTATCCAGAAAAGCTGACTAATTCCTCAAAGTCCTCATCACCCTTACATAATGGTTCTATTCTTCTCTTGGGTTCACATCTGTTTTTTTTTTTTTTACTTCTTCTTCTTCTCTCAGTACAGTTTGGGGCTGGGGTGGGAAAATATTTTCCAAAGGTCAGTTTACCAATTATACTTGAAATTTGAAAGTTCATTTTTTTTGCCTCCCCCTTGGTGCAGCTGCATTCTGCTAATTTCATAAAGATACCATTTAGTTGAGGTAGGTGGGATTCTGGGCATCGGAACAGCTTCCCAATGTCAACAGCCAGCTGTAACCATAACTACTGATTTCCCATCATATGTGGGGGAAAAAGTTTCTCTCCCCAAAAATTATGGCTTGTAGGAACCAAACAACATCTCCATTGCCCAGCTGGAAATTACAGAGATTTTCTTATGTGCTTAGCATTAAGCCTGAGTTTATAAAGTCCTGCTTGGTTTTAATGACGGGCTCAGGTGTTACCCTGGCTGCTGGGAATGAGGTGATTCTCTAAGTGATGGTGATGGAGAAAGTGATGCAGCTAAGTTACAGAGACATGAGACAAGGGATCTGGGGCTTGAGGACTGGATTTTCAACACAGTACACAGAGCAAACACTCAGTTCCTAGAGCAGTAAAGCTCATACAGGGACTTCATCTGTGTGTGCATCCTCATCTTGGTTATCATATAAGTTTCCTATTCATGGTCCCTGTCTGAATCTCCTCTTGGTCCTTATCTAGGCCTATTCCTCATGGCATCTGTCTGAATTTCTTTCCGTAGTCTCTGTCTAGGCCTCCTCCTGGTTCCACATCTGATTCTTCTTATCTTCATTCCTGTATGAACCCTCTTCCCCTATTCCCTGTCTATGCCTATGCCTGGTCCCTGTATGAGCTTTCTTCTCCTGCTACTTATATAAGCCTCATCCCTCTGGTCTGTGTTTGAGTATCTTTCCTCCTGGTCCCTGCTGAACATCCTACTCCTGAGCCTTTTCTGTGCCTCCTACTCCTGGGCCTTCTCTGGATGATCCCTTCATCACTGTCTCTTCCTGTTCCTCTGGGTCCTTCATTTGTACTCCTCCACTTGATCCCTGTCTGCATTCCCACCTGGTCTCTGTACAAGCTTCCTATTTCTGGCTGTCTCAGCACCCTTCTCATACCAGCATCTGCTTCTCTGGATCCCTCACTGGACCTCTTTATCTAGTCACTGTCTGAGCCTCCTCTTCCTGGCCCCTGTCTGAGCCTTCACTTTCAGATCCCTGTCTCAGCCTTCCCCAGACCCTCTCTGATCATGAGAAGGTTCACCTCTTCAGATTTTCTGCCAGAGCCTCCTATTCCTGGACCCTGTCTTATCCTACTTCTCCTGGAAGTTGTTTGGGTGTCCTCCTGATCCTTGTCTCAACCTCTTTTAGGTCCCTGTCTGGATCTCTTCTTAGTCCCTGTCTAAACTTCCTCTACCTGATCCCTGTTTGGGTGTTCTAGTCCCTATCTGTGCTTTTTCCTTTTGGTCCCTGTCTGCTCTTCAACTTGGTTTTTGACTGGGCCTCCTCCTGGTCCCTGTCTGAGCTTCCTTCTCCAGACTTCTCGCTACACCTATTCCTGTTGGTCCCTGTGAACCTTCTCCTCTTTGTACCTGTCTAGACCTCTTCCCCACCACTCATATGTAAGTTTGTCATACTGGGGTGGCTTGTGTGTTGTTGTGATTTTGGAAGCTTTGCCACAGGTATTTTGAATACCAGCAGAATCACTCATGGTGGACAGGTTTCAGAGGAACTTCCATATGAACACAGACTAGGAAGAAGAAGAAGAGAAGGATCAATTCCAAATATTTAATCACTGAAAACCTTATGAATAGCAGTGGAACATTGTCAGATATAGGACTGGAAGATGAGTCTACCAGGTTGGAAGGCACTCAAAATGGAACTGGGAAGAGCTGCCTCCTCAAAGTAAAGTTGACCGTGATGATGCAAATGGAATAAAACCCTCAGGACCTTCATTTGCTGATGGGGCACAACTCAAAATGAAGAGAAATAGCTGTAAACATCATTAATAATCGGAACATGGGATGTATGAAAATTAATCTAGGAAAATTGGAAATTATCAAAAATTAAATGGAACATATAATCATCAATATCCTAGGCATTAATGAGTTGAAATGGACTGGTGTTGGCCATTTTGAATCTGAAAATCACATGGTTTACTATGCCGGGAATGACAAATTGAGAAATAGTGTCATATTCATCATTAAAGAGAACATATCAAGGTCAGTCATGAAGTACAACACTATGATAACATAATATCCATACACCTACAAGGAAAACCAGTTAATACAACTATTACTCAAAAGTATGCACCAACCACTAAATCTAGTGGTGATAAAATTGAAGAAATCTACCAGCTTCTTCAGTCTGAAATTGATCAATAAAGATGTAGTGATGATTATTGGTGATTGGAATGCAAAGGTTGGAAACAAAGAAGAAGGATCAGTAGTTGGAAAATATAGCCTTGGCGATAGAAACAATGCTGGAGATCACATGATAGAATTTTGCAAGACCGATGGTTTGTTCATTGCAAATACCTTTTTTGAACAACATAAAAGACAACATACACACGGACTTCACCAGAAAAAAATACACAGAAATCAAATTGACTACATCTGTAGAAAGAGAAGGTAATAAAGCTCTATATCATCAGCCAAAACTAGGCCAGGGGCAGACTGTGGAACAGACCATAATTTGCTCATATGCAAATTCAGGCTGAAGTTGAAGAAAAGAAAACAAGTTCACAAGAGCCAAAATATGACCTTGAATATATCCCAACTGAATTTAGAGATTATCTGAAGAACAGACTTGATGCATTAGACACTAATGACCAAAAAACAGAACTGTGAGATGACATAAAGAACATCATATAGGAAGCAAGCAAAAGGTTACTAAGAAGACAAGAAAAAAGGAAAAGACCAAAATGGATGTTGGAAGAGACTCTGAAACTTACTCTCCAGTGTAGAGATGCTAAAGAAAATGGAAGAAGTGAGGAGGTACAAGAGCTGAACAGAAAATTTCAAAGGTCAGCTCGAGAAGACAGAGTCAAATATTATAATAAAATGTGCAAAGACCTAGAGTTGGAAATCCAAAAGGGAAGAACACTTCTCAAGTGTTCAAGCTGAAGGAACTGAAGAAAAAAATCCATGCCCTGATTTGTGGTATTGAAGTATTCTCTGGGCAAATTACTGAATGATGTAGAAAGCATCAAAAGAAGATGGAAGGAATACACACAGTAAATGTACCAAAAAGAAATGGTTGATGTTCAATCATTTCAAGAGACAGAATATGATCAAAAGCTAATGATCCAAAGTAAGACATCCAAGGTGCATTGAAGGCATTGACAAAGAACAAGCCGGGAAATGATGGAATACAAATTGAAATCTTTCAACACTGATGTGGCAAAGGAGGCACTCACTCATCTATGTCTAGAAATTTGGAAGACAACTATTTGCCCAACTGACTGGAAGAGATCTGTATTTGTGCCCATTCCAAAGAGAAGTGCCCCAACGGAATGCAGAGATCACTGAATCATATCACTGATATCCCATGTAAGAAAAGTTTTTCTAAAGGCAATACAAAAATGGCTGCAAATATACATTGACAGAAAACTTCCAGATGTTCAAGCCTCCAAAGAGGAATGAGAGACATCATTGCTGATGATCTTGGCTAAAAACAGAGAATACCAGAGAGATGTTTACCTGCGCTTTATTGACTATGCAAAGGCTTTCAATTGTGTGGAACATGACAAGCTAATGACAACATTGCAAAGTATGTATTTAGGAAGACTTAATTGTGCTCATGAGGAACCTCTACATAGATCAAGAGGTGGTTGTTCAAACAGAACAAGGAAACACTGAATGGTTTAAAATTAGGAAAGGTGTGTGCCAGGGTTGTATTCTTTCACTATATGTATCCAAACTATATGTTGAGCAAATAATCTGAGAATCTGGATTATACAAAGAAAAATGTGGCATCAGGAATGGAATAAGACACATTAACAACCTGCGGTATGCAGATGATACAACCTTGCTTACTGAAGGCAAAAAGGCCTTAAAATACTGATGAAGATCAAAGATCAAAGCCTTCGGTATGGGTTGCATCTCAACATAAAGAAAACAGAAATCCTCACCAATAAACCAATAAACAACATCCATATCAATGGAGGAAAGATTTAAGTTGTCAAAGACTTCATTTTGCTTGGATCAATGATCAGCATTCATGGAACCAGCAGTCAAGAAATCAAATGACTTCCATTAGGCAAAACTGCTGCACAAGGCCTTTTTAAAGTGTTGAAGAGCAAAGATGTCAGTTTGAGGACTAAGGTACACCAGCCCCAAACCATGGTATTTTCAATAACCTCATATGCATGCAAAAGTTGGACAGTGAATAAGGAAGATCATACAAGAATTGATTCATTTGAATTATAGTGTTAGAATATTAAAAGTACTATGGACTACCAAAATAACAAATAAATCTGTGTTGGAAGAAGTACATCCAGGATGGCCAAACTTCATCTCTCATACTTTAGACAGTCACAGTTTGGTTGAGTGGATGGCCAGAGAAAAAGAAGAAGACCCCCAACGAGATGGACTGGCACAGTGGTGGCAGTGATGGATTCAGGCGTAACAACAATTGTGAGGTTGGCCCAGGACTGGGCAGTGTTTCATTCTGTTGTGCATAGGATCACTACAAGTTGGTGATGACTCGATGGCACCTAACAAAAACAGAACTCTTCCTCTTGGACCCTGTTTTAGCCTCCTCTTCTTTGTCCCCATCTGAATATTCTCCTCTATTTCATTTTTGAGTCTTCTCCTTGTCCTTTTCTATACTTATCCTCCTGGTCCCTATCTGAACCTCTTCCTCTGATCCTTGTATGAGTCTCCTCCTTCTGATTCCCATATGAGCCTTTTTTTTCTGTCTTCTCTTCTCCTGTAGTGCCTACATTCAATTCTCCACACCAAACCTGCTCATGTTCCTCCTTCTTCAAAGATGACAACTCTGGTTTCCCTATTGGTTCTCATCTAGATGACAAAACAATCTCTCCCTGGTCTTCAGCCTCCTCTTGCCTAAGATCTGGAATCAAAGCCTAAATACCTATCAATGAAAGAATAGTTAAACTTTGGTATATAACCACAATGAAATACTTCACAATGTTGAATAATAATGATGAATCTGCAAAACACTTCACAACATGGCTGAATCTGGAGGACTTTATGATATATGAAATTAGTAAATCACAAAAGGGTAAATATTGTATGAGACGACTGTTGTAAAAAGAAAAAAAGAAAAATGTTTTCTTGATAAAAGAAACATCCTTAGATAGTTACTGGGAATCTTACGCTGGGTTTTCTATAGAAGCAAAAACAGTGAAACATATTATAAACTTTGTTGTTGTTGTTAGATGCCATCAAGTTGGTACCAACTCATAGTGACCTTATGCACAGCAGAACAAAACACAGTCCGTTCCTGGGCCAACCTCACTATTGTTGCCATGCTTGAGCTCATTGATGCTGCCACTTTGCCAATCCATCTCATTGGGGGTCTTCCTCTTTTTCTCTGACCCTCCACCTTACTAAACATGATATCCTTGTCCAGAGACTAATCGCTCCTGACAATATGTCCGAATGAGGGACGAGGTTTGGCCATCTTGGCCTCCAAGAAGCACTCTGACTCCACTTCTTCCAATACAGATCTGTTGGTTCTTTTGGCAGTCCATGGCACTTTCAATATTCTCCTCCAACACCATAACTCAAAAGCATCAATTCTTCTATGGTTTTCCTTATTCACTGTTCAGCTTTCACATGCATATGAGGTTATTGAAAACACCATGGCTTGGGTCAGGCGAACGTTAGTCCTCAACCTTTGCTCTTCAACACTTTAAAAAGGTCTTGTGCACCAGATTTGCCTAATGCAATACATTGTTTGATTTCTTGACTGCTGCTTCTGTGAGTGTTGATAGTTGATCCAAGAAAAATGAAGTCATTGACAACTTCAATCTTTTCTCCATTGATAAGAATGTTGTGTATTGGCCTGGTGGTGAGGATTTTTGTGTTCTTTACATTAAGATGCAATTCAAGGACTTCCAGTTTGCCAGAAGGTCAGATGGCCCGGGTGAGTGAGGCTCCGGGTTCGGGGGAGGGGAATTCACAAAAACAAATCTTCTTGTGGCAAACCCACATCATTACAGCCACCATAAGTCTCAGTACATCAAAATCTTAAACTAGCTTTTTTTAAAAAAAAATCACCGTACTGAGGAACTCCTAGTTTTTTAACTTGTACCCGCTGCTGACTGCGTGTAGCACAGCCCCAATGCCTCTCAGTATGGGGGGCGGGGCTGGAGCCAACTCGCGCTGAAATCGGCACTTTCAGTAATTATTGAACAGGGGGAACCACTGGGGAAGGGGGGAGGAGAAAGTGAGGGTCATCTGCCCCACCATGTAATTTTGACGCTTGTAATGGGCAGAGAGTGGGCAGGCAACAAAGAGAGGAGGGGAACAAAAAAAAGGGGGGGGAGGGGAGAATAGCGACTGTCTGAAGTCATCGGGCAAGGACTGTGTCCGCACAGCCAAGTGGCCTCTCACCTACACCATTGCCCCCTCGATCCCCACCCCCGCCTTCCCCAGACCTGGACCAGACCGCAAAGACCCAC
>NW_006411670.1:0-1237 GCF_000296735.1 Chrysochloris asiatica
CTACAGACTGGCAAAAATATTTGGCAACAATATATCAGATAAGGGACTACTCTCTACTCTCCATAATTTATACAAGACTTCAGTGCCTCAACAAAAAGAAGACAATGCAACTAAAATATGAGCAGAGGACACGAAGCAACACTTCAACAAAGAAGCCATTCAGGAGGCCAACAAACGAAGAAAAGCTGATGAGCATTATCCATTAGAGAAATACAAATCAAATCAACAATGAGATATTACTTACCCAAGCATTAATAGAAAAGTTCAAAACAAACCAGAAAACAACAAATGCTGACAAGGGTGTGGAGAGACTGGGACCCTCCTATGCTGCTGCTAGGACTGTAAAATGGTGCAAACACTGTGGAAAACAATATGATATTTTCTCAGAAAGTTGGAAATAGAAATACCATTTTTGTTAGGTGCTGTCAAGTTGGCTTGGACTCATAGAAATCTGATGCACAACAGAGCAAAACATGGTTCCTATGTTTGAGCCCGTGGCTGCTGCCACTATCCCAATCATTCTCTTTTTCAATGGCTCTCCACTTCACAAGCAAAATGTCCTTCTCCAGGGAATGGTCCTTCCTGATACCATGTATGACGTATGAGAGACAAAGTCTTACCGTCCTGGTTTCTATGGAGCATCTTGGCTTTATTTCTTCTAACACAGATTTGTTTGCTCTCCTAGCAGTCCATGACACAGTCAATATTCTTCTCCAATGCTGTAACTCAAATGAATCATTTCTTCTCAATTTCCTTATTCATTGTTCAACTTTCACATGCATATGGCACTTTCTCAAAAAGTTGGAAATAGAAATACCTTTGTTGGTGTTGTTAGGTACTGTTGAGTCAGTTATGACTCATAGCAACTCTGTGCAAAACAAACCAAAACACTGCCCAGTCCTGAGCCATCCTCACAATTGTTGTCAAACTTGAGTCAATTGTTGCTGCCATGTGCCAATCCATTTCATTGGGGGTGTTCCTCTTTTTTTACTGACTCTCTATTTTACATAGCATGATGTCTTTCTCCAGGGATTGGTCCATCCTGATAATATGTCTGACGTTCGAGAGATAAACTCTGGCCATCCTGGCTTCTAAGGAGCAATCTGACAGTTCTTCTTCCAACACAGATTTGTTTATTCTTCTAGCAGCCCATGGCATTTTTAATATTCTTCTCCAAGACCATAACTCAAATGTATCAATCCTTCAAAAGTCTTTATTATTCACTGTCCAACTTCCA
>NW_006411670.1:9795-15624 GCF_000296735.1 Chrysochloris asiatica
AGAGGGAGAGCGACTGTGTGCTGAAGACCTGGGGGGGTACGGGGGAAGGATTGCATGGAGGGTATTGTAACCATGGCAATGAGATGATATATGATAGAATGAATGTAAAACTAATGTTCTCCCATGTAAACTATCACCTAATCCACAATAAAACATTAAAGAAAATAAAACAAAAAACAAAAACATATACTCATCAATTAAATACAAATACAAAAACACCACAGTGTTCCAGAGACAACAGAAAATTTTAGCTTACACAAAGAATTAAGAATGAATGATACAAACAAATGGTCAAGATGCAGTGCCAGAGAATATTTATGAGGAATAAAAGGCAATGGAATTAACTGTAAAAGAATTCAAAAGAATAATATTTAGGTACCTTCAAATGACTGACAGACTGAGGAAAGCAAAGAGAACACAGGAAAAAACTGGAAGAATTCAGGAAAATACTTAACAAACAGACAAAATAAATGCAAATTATGAAATAATACAAAACCTGCAATTAGAAATCCAGAGGATTAACAATAAGATTTCAGAAGTGGATAAGACACTGAAAGGGCAAAGGAGTAGATTCAAAGCCATGGAAGTCTGAAGTAGTGAGCTTGAAGATAAATATCTCAATATTAGTATGCTAGAAGAACAATCAAGAAAAAGGATTTTAAAAATCCGAAGAAAGTCCGAGTTATGTAGGACTCTATGAAGAGGAACAACTTATGTGTGATTGGATTTCCAGAAGCAAAAGAGATAATAAAAAGGACAGAGAAAACTGTAAAAGAGTTGTTGGAAGATAACATCCCTAACATCATGAGAGATGAGAAGATATGCATACAAGGAGCTGAAGGACCCTCAAATAAGCAAGATTCCCAAAGAAAATCACTAAGACATATCATAATAAAAATTTCCAAAACCAAAGACAAGGAAAGAATTCTGAAAGCAGCTTGGGAAAAACAAAAACTTGCTTACAAAGCAGAACCAATAAAAAAACTAAGCTCTGATTTCTTAGTAGAAACTATGAAGGCAGAAGGCAATGCAGTGACATATACAAATCTTTGAAATAATAATTTAAAAATATCAACCAAGGATCATACATTCAGCAGTGCTATCTCTCAAATACGATGATGAAATTGACATTACCAGATAAACCAACTTCACAAAAAATACTAAAAGATGTTCTTTGAGCACAGAAAACTTTGTGGAGCAAAGAAATCAGCAGCACCACCAAAAAACATTAAGCAAAATAATATCAATCAATTCATACCTATCAATAATTACATGAAATGTAAATGGTTTAAATGTACCAGTCAAAATACAGATGGATAAGAAAACAGGATCGTCCAATATGTTGTCTACAAGAGACACATCTATCTTAACACAAAGATAGAAATAAAACAAAAATAAAAAGATGGAAAAAAACATATCAAGCTAATGACAATAAAAAATGAACAGAGGTGGCAATTTTAATCTCTGATCAATTAGACTATTAGGGAAAAACCATGATGAGAGACAAAGAAGGACATTATCTCATGATTAATGAGTCAATTGAACAAGAGAACATCACCATTACAAATATCTATGCCCCCAATTCAGAGCCTCAAATACATAAATAAAAGTCTAATAGAACTAAAGAAAGAAATAGAAAACTCTACAATAATAGTTCTTGTGGTTAAGTGCCATCGAGTCAGTTCAGACTCATAGCAGCTCTGTATAGTGTTTCCAAGAAGAGGCTGGTAAGTCTGATCTGTTGAACTTGTGGTTCAAACAAATCTTGAGGTCCAGAGCTTATCCTACAGTGCCCCAGCAGGACTCCACAATAATAACAGGAGATTTTAACACACCTCTTCTGATGAAGAACAGACCAACTAGAAAGAAACTCAACAGAGACAGAAAAAGTAAACAACACACAATCAACCAACTTGATCTCATATATACAGAGCACTCAAGCCTTGGTGATAGAAAAGATGCAGAAGATTGCATGATAGAATTTCACAAGACCAATGATTTATTCTTTGTAAATACCCTTTTTAAACAACATAAAAGATGACTGTACACATGAACCTCATCAGATGTAATACACAGAAATCAAGCCGATTACATATGTGGAAAGAAACAGTGGACAAGCTCCATATCATCAGCCAAAAAAACGAGGGGCAGACTGTGGAACAGACCATCAATTGCTCATATACAAGTTCAGGCTGAAGTAGAAGAAACTTGAAACAAGTTCATGAAAGCTAAAATATGACCTTGAATACATCCCACCTTAATTTAGAGATCATCTCAAGAACAATTTTGATGAATTAGACACTGATAACTGAAGACCAGAAAGAAGACTTGTGGGCTGCCATCAAGAACATCATACAGAAAGAAAGCAAAAGGTCATTAAGAAGACAAGAAAGAAGGAAATGACCAAAATGGATGTCAGAAGAGACTCTGAAACCTTCTCACCAGTGTAGAGATGCTAAAGCCAATGGAAGAAATGAGGAAGTAAAAGAGCTCACCAGTAAGTTTCAAAGGTCAGCTCGAGAAGACAAAGTCAAATATAATGAAATATGCAAGGACCTGGAGTTAGAAACCCAAAAGTGAAGAACACTCAGCATTTATCAAGTTGAAAGAATAGAAGAAATAAAATTCAAGCTTCGACTTGTAATATTGAAGGATTCTATGGGCAAAATATTCAATGATGCAGAAAGCACCAAAAGAAGATAAAAGGGATACAATGAGTCACTGTAGCAAAAAATAATAGTTGATGTTCAACCATTTCAAGAGATAGCATATGATTATGCACCAGTGATACTGAAGGAAGATCACAGAACTGTAAATATAGAAATCAACAATAGGAGGATCAAGGAAAAAACAAAACAAAACATGCAAATTGAATAATACCCTGCTTAAAGCTACTGTGTAAAAGCTACTTGAATCAAATGAGAATTATAACGCACCATATCAAAACTTTTGGGATAAAGCCAAAACTATACTCAGAAGACAATTTATAGCAATAAATGCACAAATCCAAAAAGAAGAACCAAAATCAACACCTTAGCCCAACATCTCAAACAATTAGAAAAAGAGCAGCAAAGTAAGCCTACAACCACCAGAAGAAAAGAAATAATAAAGATTAGGGCAGAAATGAATGAAATAAAAAACAGAAAAACAATAGAATCAACAAGACTAGATTTTCATTCTTTGAAATGATTAATAAAATAGACATAGCACTGACATGTCTAACTAAAGAAAATAAAAGATATGAATAACATGAATAAGATATTATATTGGTGATATCACAAAAGAACCAATGGAAATAAAAAGGATAATAACAGAATATTATGAAGAATTGTGCTACAATAAATTTGAAAATCTAGCAGAAATAGATACACATCTACAAACACATGATCTACCTAAACTAACACAACTAAAGTAGAGAAATTGAATAGGCGTTGCAGGCTAATGTTCTGGATTGCAAGGTCGGTTTGAACAGCAAGGTGGGTGGTTCAAAATCACCAGCCACACTTTGAACATCCTATTACAGGGTCACTATAAGGAGCTCTGGTAGCGTAGTGGCTACAAATCGGGCTGTGATCTGCAAGGTCAGCAGTTCGAAACTACCAGCTCTTCCGCGGGAGAAAGATAAGGCTTTCTGCTCCCGTAAAGATTTACAGCCTCGGAAACCCTGTACAGGGTTGTTATGAGTTAGAACCGACTCCACGGCACATTACAAAAACAACAACATGAGCCAGAACAGACTCAATGGCATTTAACAACAACAACATAACAAGAAAGGAGTTCTACTGTGGTACTGGAGGATAATGCACTGGACTGAAATGTCGGTTTGAAATGCTAGGTCAGCAGTTCAAACTAACCAACCACTTCTCAGAAGCCGGATACAGATCACAATGAGTTGGAATCCACTCGATGGCACTCGACCACCACCACCAACAATAACAAGAGAAGAAATTAATTAAGTCAGTAAAAAACTCAACTTTAAAAAGTCAATGTCCAGACGACTTTACTCATTAATTCTACCAGAGGAGCTGATACCAATTCTATTCAAAATATTCTAGAATATAGAAAAGGATGGAAGACTCTTAAATTTCTTTTATGAGGCAAGCATAACTCTGATACCAAAACCAGGCAAAGATATCACTAAAAAAGAAAATTATAGTCCATTATCCCTCATAAACACAGGTCCAAAAATTCTCAAGTAATCCTAGCACACAGAATCCAACAAAATATTAAAAAGTAATACATTATGACCAAGTGGGATTCATATCAGTTATGTGGGGATAGTTCAAGATAAGAAAAACAATCAACATAATCAAATACATAAGTAAACAGAGGACAAATCACATGATTATATCCATTTATGCAGAAAAGGCATTTGAATCCAACATTCATTCCTGAAAAAAAAAAAAAGAAAAAAAAACCACTCAACAATCTAGAAGGGAAATTCCTGAACATAATTAAGGGCATATATATACAGCCAACATATTCTCAATGGTAAGAAATTGAAACCAGGCCCCTTGCTATCAGGAACCAGACAAGAATGCCCTTTATCACTGCTCCTAATCAATATTATGCTGGAAGTCTTAGCCAGAGCTATAAGGCAAGAAAGGGCAATTGAAAGCATCCAAATTGGCAAAGAAGAAGTAAAACTCTCTATTTGCCGATGATAGGATCCTAAACATGGAAAATTTCAAAGACTCAGTAAGAAAATTACTGGAACCCATTGATAGATTCAGCAAAGTGGCAGGGTACAAGATTAACATACAAAACTCAGTTGGATTCCTTTATTCTAATAAAGAAAGCTTTAAAACAGAAACCAGGAAAACAATACTATAAACAATAGCCACCTAAAGGTCAAACACTTGGGAATAAATTTAACCAGAGAAACAAAATACTTACATAAAGAAGACTGCAAAACACTATTACAAGAAACCAAAAAAGAACTGGGGAAAAAAAAAAGAACTGCAAAAATGAAGGAATGTACTCTGGTAGCATAGTGGTTATGAATCGGGCTGTGAACCACAAGGTCAGCAGTTCAAAACTACCAGCTGCTCCGCGGGAGAAAGAGGAGGCTTTCTGCTCCCATAAAGATTTACAGCCTCAAAAACCCTGTTCAGGGTCGCTATGGGTCGGAACCTACTCGACGACACTTAATAACAGTGCTTATGGATAGGAAGGCTTAACATTGTGAAAATGTTAACAATACCCAAAGCAATCTATAGATATAATGCAATCCCAATCCAGATTCCAATGTAATTCTTTAAAGAGATAGAAAATATAACCACTAACTTTATATGGAAAGGAAAGAGACCCCAGATAAGCAAAACCTTATTTAGAAAATACACATCCCAATCTCAAACCCTACTACACAGCCATAGTAGTCAAAACAGCCTGGTACTGGTACAATAAAATACACACAGATCAATGGAGTATAATTGAGAACCCAGAAGTAAATCCATCCACCAATGGTCAGTTGATCTTAGACAAAGGACCAACATGCATTAAATAGGGAAGAGAATAGTCTATTCAACAAATGGTGCTGACAAAACTGGAAGCACGATCCATATCTTACATTGTACACAAAAAATGAACTGAACATATATTAAGGCCTAAATGTAAAGCTATAATTAAAAGATATTCAATGAAAAAATAGGGACAAACTTGGGGACTCTTGATACATGGCATAAACACACTATAAAACAATTGAAAGCACATAAACAGAAGACAAAATAGATTACTGGTACCTCTTAAAAATTAGGCCTTTTATGTGCATCAAAGATTTTCACCAAAATAGTAAAAAATAGAACCTACAGACTGGCAAAAATTATTTTG
>NW_006411670.1:19089-29240 GCF_000296735.1 Chrysochloris asiatica
ATGATATTAATGATATTGTCAATGATTTCTGTATTCCATTGGGTCATTTCCCTTTGGAATGGGCACAAATATGGATCCAGGTAACTGTGTTCAAAATTTCTTGGCACAAATGAGTGAATGCCTCCAGTGCTGCATCAGTTTGTCAAGAGATTTCAATTTGTATTCCATCAGTATCCAGAGTCTTGTTCTTTGCCAATGCCTTCAGAGCACCTTGGACTTCTTCCTTCAGAGCCTTTTACTTTTGATCATTGCTAACTTTTGAAATAGTTGAACATCAGCTATTTCTTTTTGGTACACTGACTCTGTGTAATCCTTCAATCTTCTTTTCAGGCTTTTTGCGCCATTCAATATTGTGTCCATAGAATCCTTCAGTATTGTAAGTCAAAGCTTGAATTTTTTCTTCAGTTCTTTCAGTTTGAGAAATGCTATTCCTTTTTGTTTTTCTAACTCCAGGTCTTTGTACATTTCATTATAATTTTCTGTTTAACTCTTTTACTTCTGCATTTCTTCCATTGGCTTTAGCATGTCTACATTGGAGAGCAAGTCTCAGATCTCTTCTGACATCATTTTTAGTCCTTTCCTTTTTTCTTGACTTCTTAGTGCTCTTTTGAATCACTGACTTTGTGGTTCAAAGTCCAGTGCTTATCCTCTAGCATTGTACCAGGAGTTCTAGAGCACATTATGCTGAGTGAAATTAGTTGATCACAAAAGGATGAATACTGTATGAGACTGCTGCTGTAATAAGTGAAGAAAAATGTTTTCTTGATAAAAGAAATCAGGGGTTGGGTAGAGAAGTATTCATGGAAATGTTCAATAATATTTACCGTGACTGAGAAAGTTGCAAAAAGTATGGAAGTCCATAGGAGGAGCATCCAAAGTTCATCTGCGTGGTTAGGGTAGATTCCCAGAAGAAGCAGAAACAGAAGGAGGTAATCAGATGACCAATCAGATGACCACAGCTGCAGGAGAACTTAGGACCACCTGGAGTCTCCAGAGACATGCACTGGGAGAATTCTATGCTCTTGGGAGTTGTCAGGAATTTGGGGAAAGAAGAATGAGGTGGGTTAAGGCACTGATGCATTCAGCATTTCAACCACTTTCTGAGTTACCCAGTAATTTACATTTTCCTAGGGAACAATGTCACCATAAGACTAAGTAATATCCATGATGTCACATTGCTAAGATATGCATATAAAGAAAGATATTTCAACTAAGGAAGTGTTAAGTGAAATATGATAGGAATAGAAATATCATGTGAATGTTAAAAGTAGGACAAATTTCCTCCTAGCTGTGGGATCAAATTGTATATTATCAGGCACAATCAATCTGTAAACACTGCTTCTGTAAAAATTTAAAGAACTCAAGGTAATTGTCGATTTTAAATGATCTGATATAAAAGAGTTCATTTTTGTAAAAAATATAAACAATACAGACAAAACTAAAATTCTTTAATCACTCCACATCTGAATGCCCTATTTTGACACAAGCATTATATGTGTTTATTTTCTATTAATTTATGTACATCTATATGGACCAGAAAAAAACAGTATAGGGTTATGGTATGTGTGTGTTTTTAAACAAAAGTTGCATTATGTTTTCTATATTTTTATAAAATCTGCTTTTTCCCATTTTAACATTATTTCCTAGAGAATGGTCTATGCTATTATTTTAATTATTATAATGGTAATCTTTGTTATTTTGGAACATGTTTCTAAATATAGGCATGTCATCATTTATTCCAATTTCATACTGATAAAAATCTTCATTGTTTTCAATTTTTAGCTATTACAAATAACATTGTAACATGCAAACTTTTGTCCTCATGGAATTTATATTTTAGTTATGGAAATAGATAACAAATAAGATGAAAAATAAAATACATGGCATATTAAAAATGATAAATTCTCAGAAGACAATAATTCAGAGAAAGAAGATAAGAAATATCAGCTTTTGGAGGGCTGTTGGTATATATTTTAGTGAGGGAAAGGCTTCATTGAGAAGATGATTTCTGCTATGACCAGTAGGAAGCAGTGTAGTGAAACTATGTTATAAGTGATTAACTATATTTTTTACTCAACTACGAATCCTCAGAATCTTTGAAACCCCATCATATACCCATCATATACACTGAAATTATTTGTAAGAAACAAGTCATGACTAGTTTATATATTAGTCATACTACTATCCACCACTTGTCTGTCAGTTTGTTGTACTGTGGTGGCTTACATGTTGCTGTGCTGCTGGAAGCTATGCCACTGTTTTTTTTTTTTTGTTTTTTTAGTTTTTATAGTAAATTGAATGATCATTTACATGGGAGAACATCAGCTTTACATTCATCCTATTGAATTTCATTTCATTGCAATGATTAAAATCTCCTCCTGCATCATCATTCAAGAGCATATGCTTCCATTCCCTTTGTTTTTCTTTTTATTGGATGTATACCGAAGCGCTCAGAAATATATGATCATTCAAACAATCAAAGGGTATACCCTGCAAGCCTGCCCCCCAGCCACCATCACACAAGCCTTATCCCTACTGAGTCCAGAGTCCCCAGCCGCTCCATCTCTCCCTGTCGTCATCTCTGCCTCCATCTCTGGTGTCACTGGATAGGGTCCTGCACTCTGTTCTTCTCCCTTGATGGTCCCAGGGCCCTCCCCTCTGAACTGCAAGATCAACCACTCCCCTCCTTTTGTTACAAAATGGCTACCTTTACATTTGCAACACTCACAGTCAGTCCTGATAGCAATTATTCACTATTGAACCATAAGAGTGTTATCCTCATTTTCTTTCACCAGCCCTGTCCAGACAGGTTGGAAATCATGCAGTGGAGATTCTAACTTTCCCTGTACCCTCTGAAACTAGGCTCCCTCTTGAAAGCTTGTGAGCCAGTCACTTCGTGCTTTTGTAGCCCATCCCCCACCCCCCCATTTTGGGTAGCAAATGTCTAATTTGCCCATCCCTGTCAACCCTATGTACTGAGGGGGTGGGAATGATCCTTGCTGTAAAAATTAATTCTCTCTTTTGAGTTACTGCATCCACAAGCATAGGTCAAGGTCATCAAATTGTATCAGATTACTCTTTTTCCCCTCTTCTTTCTTCTTCTTGTTAAGTTCTGATCATCCAGCCATTGAAGCCAGGTCAAGTGGGTATTATCTGCAAGTGTGGGTGTTCTTGTGCATATCCCCTCACTTCTTTATATTATTCATCATTTTTTTAGCTGATGAGTATGTTAACTGTTTGTTTGTTGTTGTTGTTAGGTGCCATCGAGTCGGCACATGATAAATGACTCAATCACTGTGTTGTTGTTAAATGCCATCAAGTTGGTTCCAACTCATAGCAAACCTGTATAGGGTTTCCAAGGAGCTTCTTGTGATTTTAAACTGCCAACCTTGTGATTAGCAGTCCAGTGCTTATCCTACAGCACCATACTAGGATTCAGACATTATCAAGTAATAATTGAATATTGTTGTTGTTGTTGTTGTTAGGTGCCATAATGTCGGTACCAACCCATAGTGACCTAATGCACAATAGAACGAAACACTGCCAGATCCTGGGCCAACCTCACTACTGTTGCCACGCTTGAGTCCATCGATGCTGTCGCTTGGCTGATCTATCTCATTGGGGCTTTCCATCCTTGCTTCTAAGGAGCATTCTTTTTTTTTTTTTTCCCTTCAAGTTTTTATTGTGAATTGAGAGATAGTTTACATGGGAGAACATCAGTCTCACACTGTTGTTTCATTGCTATGATTACAGTCTCCTCCGTGCATCACCATTCAACAGTATTTGATTCTATTCCCTCTGTTTTTTGTTTTTGGGGATTTTTTTTTTTGGGGGGGTGGGAATGTACACAAAAACACTCAGGAATATATAATAATTTAAACAACCAAAGGGCACATTCTGCAAACCTGCCTCCTGGCTGCCAGCACTCAATTTTTCTCTTTCCATGAGTCTAGAGTCCTCAGCTGCTCCATCTCTTCATGTCCTCATCTCTGCCTCCATCTCTGATGTTGCTGCATTTCTGGATAGGGTTCCACATTCCACTCGTGATCTTTTCCCTTGATGACCCTAGGGTCCTCTGTTTCTGGATTGTAAGATTAACCACTCCCCTATTTTTGTTACAAAACTTCTACCTTTATAGTTGTGACAGTTCCAGTTAGTCATGATAATAATTACTCACTATTGAAATCATAAGAATCTTATGCCCATCTCTTTTCACCTGATCCATCCAGATAAGATGAAAATTATTACTCAATGGGGACTGAGTAGTTTTCATTCAATCTTAAGCTAAACGTCCTCTTGAAAACTTGGAAGTCTCACACTCTTAAACTAAACGCCCTCTTGAAAACTTGTAAGTCATACACTCTTAAACTAAACTCCCTCTTGAAAACTTGTAAGCCAGTCACTTTGTGCCCTTATAACCCCCCATTTTAGGCAGTCAACATCTAAGTTTCCCATCCCTATCTTCTCTGTAAACAGAGGGGATACAATTGATACTTGAAGACTCCTTCCCTCCCAGTTGGTGTTTTGAGCTACTACATCCATGCATATAGGTCAAGTTCATCAAACTATAGCAGTTTACACTTGTTTCCTTTATCAAAAATTGTTTGTGTTTTTTAAAATCTTCCTCTTGTCGAGTTCTAATCATTAAGCCATCGAGGCTAGGTCAAATGGTTATTATCTGCAAGTTTGGGCATTCTTGTTTGTCTCCCCTCACTTCAAATCAGCTGGTTGCTTCACTCTCAGCCCTAGCCCTCCATGGCTATGTCCTTGTCCATGGTCTCAGGGGTCCCAGGTCTCACCACACTTTGGACCAACCAGCCCTTCCTTTTCTTTTTTCTCTCATCTCTAGGTCAACAAGAGTCTATGGAATATGGTTGAACTCAGCCCATTTCTTCACTTCTGCCTTTCCCCCTCTTCCACTTACCAGTACATCAACGCGGTCACCAGCAAGCTTGCATACCTGCTCATGTGTTCCCTTTGAGTTTTGTTCTTGGAGGGGGTTTGTCGTGAAGGGACTTGATTGTTTGCCTTGATGGCTCTTAAGGAACATTCTTGCTGTACTTCTTCCAACACAGATTTGTTTCTTCTTCTGGCAGTCCATGGTACTTCCAATAATCTTCTTCAACACCATAACCCAAATATATCAATTCTACAGTCTTCCTTATTCATTGTCCACTTTCAGATGCATATAAGGCAATTGAAAATACCATGGGTTGGGTCAGGTGTATGTTAGTCCTCAAACTGATATCTTTGCTCATGAACACTTTAAAGAGGTCTTGTGAAACATATTTGCCTAATGCAATACATAGTTTGATTTCTTGACTACTGCTTCCATGAGAGTTGATTGTAGATCCATGCAAAATGAAGTCTTGGACAACATCAATCTTTTCTCTACTTATCATGATGTTATTTATTGGTCCAGTGGTGAGGATTTTTGTTTTCTTTACCTTAAGGTACAATCCATACTGAAGGCTTGTGGTCTTTGATATTCATCAGTATTTTAAGTTCTCTTTGCTTTTAACAGGCAGGATTGTATCATCGCATATTACAGGTTGTTAATGAGTCTTACTCCAAACCTGATATGACATTCTTCTTCCTATAATCCAGTTTCTTGGATTATTTGTTCAGCATACCGAATGACTAAGTATGGTGAAAAAAATACAGCCCTGGCAAACACCTTTCCTGGTTTTAAATCATTCAGTATCCCCTTGTTCTGTTCAAACAACTCTCTTGGTCTATGTACAGGTTCCTCATGAGAACAGTAAAGTGTTCTGGAATGCCCAATGTTATCTATAGCTTGTCATGATACAGTCAAAAGCCTTTGCATAGTCAATAAAACACAAATAAACAACTTTCTGGTATTTTCTGCTGTCAGTCAAGGTCTATTTGACCTCAGCAATGATATTCCACATCCTCTTCTGAATCCAGCTTGGGTTTCTGGCACTTCCCTGTCGATGTACTGTTGCAACCATTTTTGAATTATCTTCAGCAAAATTTTACTTGCATTTGGTATTGTTTGATGATTTCTGCATTCTATTGTGTCACTTCTCTTTGGAATGGGCACAATATGAATCTCTTCAATCAGTTGGCCAGGAAGCTGTCTTCCAATAGTGAAGTGAATGCCTTCAGTAATGCATCAGTTTCTTGAAACATTTCAATTTACATTCCATCAGTTCCTGGAGCCTTGTTTTTCCACCTGTGGCTTCAGTGCACTTAGATTTTGTCATTTAGTAATGTCAGTTCTTGATCATACGCTACCTCTTTAAGTGGTTGAACATCTGTCAACACTTTTTGGTACAGTGACTGTGTATTCCTTCTTTGTTCTTTTGGAACCATACTGAAGGATGCTAAGGGGAAAATATTGAATGATGCAGGAATACTGCATGTCTTGTTAATGAGTCTTACTGCATGTCTTTCTGATGTTGAGCCGCTCTAACCCTTCCCCTAGGAGACTGTCACAGTTGGCCAATCAGTGCTCCACTGAAACCACGTGCAGCCAAAAGGCTCTGATCAAAATTGCTGGCATGGCACAGGAGATCCAACAGAACCCAGTGGAGTGTGCTGCACAGGCGCTGAGAAATACAACACGAAGAAGGCCATCACAGCCCCCATCAAGGAGTTTGACAAGAAGTACAACCCCACCTGGTGCTGCATTGTGGGGAGAAACTTCAGTGATACATGAAACTAAGCACTTCATCTACTTTTACCTGGGCTAAGTGACCATTCTTCTATTAAAATCTGGTTAAAGCATGGACTGTGCTTGTACACCTAGTGATCCACCCAAAACCAAGGATTACAGCCTCAATTCCAAGTATCAGAGATTGCAATTTTCAGCCTTGCTAAGTAAGGAAACACCTCCATCTAGAACCATCATTGTGTTATTTTGTACAGGGCCTTTTCTGTACTAGTTGGTTGTAGTTATAAAAATTTTAAAAACACGGCTTCAATTTGTATTTATTATCTATTCCATACTTTTCTCCTCCCTTATTTTTTCTTTCCTTTAAAAAAAAAAAAAATCTGTTGGAGATGTGTGTGTTAACTTGTTGTTGTTGTTAAGTGCTGTTGAGTTGATTCCAACCCATAAAAACCCTGTATAGGGTTTCCGAGGAGCAGCTGGTGAGCTTGAACTGCCAACCTTGCAGTTCAAATGGCTTTGCAGTTTGATGCATTAACCCACAGTGCCACACCAGAGTTACAATTTGTTAAAATAGTCTAGGGTTGAAGATGACCTATCACTTATGTCAGGTTACTAGGTTACTGGGGTGAGTCCTTGCAGTGAGTTTCTATAGAATAATTATTCACTTAAACCTCCCATTCTGCAGATAAATACAGGTTGAGAAACTCAGAAGAGAAACTTGGATTAAATTATACTCCTAATCTGGTAAATAGTGTCTTTAAGTGCTGATTTTGTCAAAAGGTGGTATTGTACAATGTTCTGCACCTTAGGCCTCAGGTGGTATTGATGGATGTGTAGTAATACTGTAGCTGAGCTTTTTACATCTGTAAATTCTTTGCAGGAATTAAATTTTTTTAGATGCTGTGTTTTAACTAGGAACCCTGGTGGTGTAGTGGGGTTTTAAGGGTTGGCTACTAATTTTAAGCTTAGCAGTTTGAACCCACTACCCTATCCCCAGGAGAATGATGTAGTAGCCTACTTCTGTGAAGATTTACAGCCTCAAACTGATAGGTAATTCTATTCTCCTATGGAATCCTGGTGTGGCCCTGTAGGATAAGCACTGGACTATGAACCACAAAATCAGCAGTTCAAACCCACCTGCTGTTCTTAGGAAACACTGGACAGAATTGCTAAGAGTCAGAATCAACTAGATGGCACTCAACAACAACAACATTCTCCTGTAGGTTACTATGAATTGAAATTGGCAGTGGGTTTGGTTTGGTTTGGTCCTTTGACTATCTGTGGTCAGAAACCAGTTAATGAATGTGAACTGAAGCTTGTTTAAAGACATGTAAAGTTGTCAGTAAGTAACTATTAAAATAGAAAACAACAAATAAAAACAGCAGGTTTCAGAATTTCTTCTGACATCCATTTGGTCTTTTCTTTCTTTCCTATCTTTTTAATGACCTTTTGCTTTATCCCTGTAAGTTGTTCTTGATATTATTCCACAACTTTTCTGATTTTTGGTCATTGGTGTCTAACACATCTAATGTATTCTTGAGATAGTGTCTAAATTCAGGTGCAATATATTCAAGGCCAAAATTTGGTTCTAGTGGACTTTTTCAAATTTTCTTCAACTTCACCCTTAATTTGCATATGAGCCATTGATGTTTTGTTCCACAGTTGGCACCTGGCCTTGTTATGGTTGATGATAATGAGCTTCCCCAACATTTTTCCCCACAGATGTCCTCAATTCAATTCCTGCGTATTCCATCTGGGGAGGTCCATGTGTATAGTCACTTTTTATGCAAAAAAAAAAAAGTATTTGCAATGAATAAATCACTGGTTTTGTAAAATTCCCTCTTATGATCTTTATTCAGTATCCTTTCTATCACCAAGGCCTGTCTTACTTTCATGAAGTATCTTCTGTTCTTCTAGCCACTCCAAACTGGTCTACTCATCCTTTCCAGTGGAAATTTCCTACCTCAGATGATTCTGGATGGGGTTCTGGATTCCACCTATGGTCTTGTGCAATGTAAAGGCTCCACAGGAAACCTCTTTCTCTGGGCAACTTCTAGCCCCTTTAAGGTATTTCAATCAGTTATAGCCTGAAGACGGACTTACAAGCTTTCTATTGTGATGTTTCTGCCAATTTCTCCCCCCACCCCCTCAAAGTGTCTATTTTACAATGGTAGGCAAGGGAAATCAAGATTCAAAAGACAGCCAAGCGTCTTAACATTATTTCCCTCTTTTATCCCTTCAAACCATGCCTCAATCCCTGTATCCCAGAGCCCTGTTGTTCCAAGAATGTGCATCAATCATCATTTATCTCTGTCCCACTTAGCCCATGAGAACTTGCCTAACTGTTCTCCCATCCCCTTGCTCTTCCATTCCCCTCCCCCTTCTTGGGTATTGTCCCCCACCCCCCGCACTGACCCCCTGCACCCAAGCTATCCTGTGTCTATTCCCTACCCTGTGCCCTACCTTCCCCTCCCTTCCTCTAATCCTGTATTCCTGATGATCAGCAAATAAATATATATTCCTCCCCCCTCCTTTTTAGGGTGGGTTCTTTTTCTTACTCTGTTAAAGTAGTGGTCCCATTCAGAATTTCTCCTTTTGTGACCGACTAATTTCACTCAGCATAATGTCCTCAAGGTTCATCCATGTTATGCAGTGGCTTGCAGCTTTCTTGTACTTCAAGGTAGCATAATATTCCATTGTGTGGATGTACCACAGTTTGTTTATCCATTCTTCCATTGATGGGTACTTAGGCTGTCTCCATCTTTTTGCTATAGTAAATAGTGCTGCTATGAACATTGGTATGCATGTATCTACTCATGTTATGGCTCATATTTCTTATGGGTAAATACCAAGTAGAGGAATTGCTGGATCATAAGGTATTTCTATTTCCAACCTTCTGAGGAAGCGCCATATTGCTTTCCAGAGTGGTTGAACCATTTTGCAATCCCACCAAAAATGTGGGAGGGTCCCAGTCTCTGAGCATCCTTGTCAGCATTTATTGTCCTCTACATTTTTTTAATCTTTGCTGTTATTGCTGGTATGAGATGATATCTCATTCTTGTTTTGATGTGCATCTCTCTGATGGCTAGTGATTGGGAACATTTCTTCATATGTTTGTTGGCTGCATGGATCTCTTCCTTGGGAAAGTGTCTGTTCATGTCCTGTACCCATTTTTAAACTGGTTTATTTGTCTTTTTCTTGTAGAGGTGTTGTAGTTTCCCATTCTGTGGGCTCCTTTTTACTCTTTTGGTGAAGACTTTTGATGCACATACGTTTTTAGTATTTAGTATGTCTCAATCATCTATTTTTCTACTTTTGTTTGTGTAATTTAAAAAATGTTTGGTAGGGAACAAACAAGATGGCAGATCGGGTGGACTTATAGCAGAGAGCTCTGCCAAAAACAACACAGAATACCCGACCAAGCAGGCTCAGGGGATGGTCCCAGAACTCTGAACCACATATAAAGGAATATTTAGAAGGTTGGAAGGCTCACAGCTGGGGGAATTTGTGGCAG
>NW_006411671.1:0-7479 GCF_000296735.1 Chrysochloris asiatica
AAACAGACAAACAAGTGGTGGCCTTGATCTAGGGCTTAGCATTTAATGATTTTCAGGATCCTATTTATTTTATATACTAAATATGCTTGTAGTAAAGAGTCCATTGAGGTAAGATGATGTAAGCAAGGGGTTGCAGGGTTTGTGAAAGCCGTATAAGGCTTCTGTTATTTTAGTAATGATACAGTAACTGAATCCCAGATCTAGGAATGCAATTCCCAATCTAGCTGCCATCAAATCAAAATGAGTATCTACAGTCTCATTAGAACTTCTGGAGCAAATGTCCTGCTCTTTCCCTGGAATGAATGGTATAAAGATGCAAGTAAACCTCTCCTGGGGAATGGCACAATATACCATAGTCCAAAGCATGTGACAAAACAGGACTTGTGCCAATGACGTCTGAATCACTCGATCAGATCCAACCAAAAGTGTTTCCAAAGGAAAGACCTAGCAACGTACTGCCAAAAAACCAGCCACTGAAAACTTTACGTAATACAGTACCACTTTGACATACACAGGGTCACCATGAGTCAGAATTGACAGCCTGTTTAAAAAATAAAAACACACTGTCATTGAGTGGATATTGAGTCATAACAACTCTGTAGGACACAGGTTTCCAATACTGAAAATCTTTACGTGGGCAGACAGCCTCATCGTTCTCTTGTAGAGCAGCTGGTGGATTTGAACAGCCAACCTTGAGGTTAGCAGTCCAGTGCTTAACTCACTGCACTAGCAGAACTTTTAACGTGATGCAAAAGCATTCCTCCCACAGCTCTGTTCAATAATTTGGTGCAACAGCCCCACAGGACTCAGACATTTATGGGGTTTATTAATAAGTTAGCAGGTTACAATTCAGGGTCAGAAATGTTCTTGCTCAGGGTATAGCTGTTCAAGTCAGCCACTGGTAAAATGCCCATAGGACACAAACACTTCTGCCTGAAGGCGCTCAGCTCTACAAACAAGTTTTGTGCCTACAGTCACTCAGCTTCATTAGTTCTGTTGCCTAGGAAACCCACTGCTCGGTCTCATGCTCGGGTTCTTGATTCTGTTGTTGCTGCTCCTCTATCACTCCTCCAGTGTTACAGCTTCCTGGGTGGAGGAAATTCAATGTGCAGGGATCTTGGGGACCAAAGGATGCACTCCAATCCTGACTCTTCCTCTTTGATGGCAGTGAGATCTCACACTCCTGCTTCTGAGATGGCTCATTTTATACCCATGTTAGAGGTTCAAGTTTTTACAATTATAATTAACTTTTAAATCCACAGATGAATCATGTCATCCTACCATTATCTTCTCCCACCTTCTCTCATCCAGAGCTATCAGGGCAGAAACATTTTTTGGTTGGAGCTCTGGTAGCGTAGTGGTTACGAATCGGGCTGTGAACCTTAAGGTCAGCAGTTCGAAACTACCAGCTGTTCCGCGGAAGAAAGATGAGGCTTTCTGCTCCTGTAAAGATTTACAGCTTCGGAAACCCTGTACAGGGTTGCTATGAGTAGGAACCGACTCCATGGCACATAACCACCACCAACCACAGACTACGGCTAAATGAGACATAAGATAATTCACTACACTGTGATTGGTTTACAAATCTATGTGTATTATTTAAAACTCAATAGATCATTCTATACCAAAAAATAGCAATCATTCACTTGCTGTAAGTCTCACAATTCCCAATTTCTACTAATCAGAACTGTGCTGTTTCATGTGGTAACCATGGGACACATTTAGAAAGTCCATGGGTGGTGAAGACAGTTTGCACTCGATTATTAACCAGGCACTATAAGATAAGTACTGGACTACTAACCCATAAGGTTAGTGGTTTAAACCTACCAGCCACTCCTTGGAAACCCTATATAAGGTCGCTATGAGTCAAAACGGACTCGACAGCACTGAACAACAACAACTAATCAAAAGGCTGATGCCACAGAAGAAAGAATGAGAAATCTACTTCTATAACTAGCTACCAGTTGCCATTGAATTGATCCTGACTCATGGGAATCCCATGTGTTTCAAAGTAGAACTAAGCTCCGTAGGGTTTCCATGGCTATGTCCTTTCTTTCTGTAGATGATACTTAGGCTTTTCTTCAGAAGTGCCTCTCACTAGACTAAAACTTCTCTTGATCAGCAGCCAAGTACATTAACTATGCAGATGATACAACCTTGCCTGCTGAAAATGGAAAAATGTACTGATGAAGATCAAAGACCACAGCCATCAGAATGGATTGCATCTCAATGTAAAGAAACCAAAAATCCTCACCACGGGACCAATAAACAACATTCTTATCGATGGAGAAAAGACTGAAATTGTCAAGGAGTTCATTCTTCTTGGATCAACTATCAACACTCACGGAAGCAGCAGTCAAGAAACCAATCAACATATTGCATTAGGTATATCTGCTGCACAAGACCTTTTTAAAGTGTTGAAGAGCTAAGCTGTCATCTTGAGGACTAAGGTGCGCCTGACCCAAGCCATGGTATTTTCAATAACCTCATATGCATGTGAAAGCTGGACAGTGAATAAGGAAGACTACAGAAGAATTGATGCATTTCAGTTACGGTATTGGAGGAGAATATTGAAAGTATTGTTTGCCAAAAGAACAAACAGATCAGTGCTGGAAGTACAGCCAGAGGGCTACTTGGAGGCCAGGATGGGCCAAACTTCATCTCTCATACTTTGGACATGTGACAGTCAGGAGGGGCCAGTCGCTGTAGAAGGATATCATGTTTGGTAAGGCGGAAGGTCAGAGAAAAAGAGGAAGACCCCCAGTGAGATGGATTGGCAAAGTGGCAGCATTAATAGTCTCAAGCATGATAACAATTGTGAGGTTGGCCCAGGACCAGGCAGTGTTTCATTCTGCTGTACATAAGGTCGCTATGAGTCAGTACCGACTCGATGGCACCTAACAACAGTCCAAATTGAGGAGTCCTAGTGTGTCACCGCAGGATAATATGCTGGACTACAAGGTCCGTGTGAACCACAAGACTGGTGGTTTAAACACACCAGCGATGCCTCAAAAACCCTTATATAGGGTCACTATGGGTCAGCAACAACTCAACGGCACTTAACAACAAGAAGTCCAAATTGAGGTACTCTGCTAGCACAGTGGTTAAAGCGCTTGGCAAGTTAAACCCATCGGCCACTCCACAGGAGAAAGATGAAGCAGTCTGCTTCTGTAAAGATTTACAAGCTTGGAAACCCTATGAGTTCTGCACTATCCCATAGGGTCGCTATGAGTTGGATGGCAGTGGGTTTAGTCCAAATTGAGAGGTGCTATAATTGGAGTCCTAGTGTGGCTCCACAGGATAAGTACTTGACCTCAAGGTCCGTTTGAACCACAAGGTCAGCAGTTCAAACTCACCAGTTGCTCCCCAGAAACCCTATGTTGTTAAGTGCTGTTGAGTCGATTCTGACCCATAGAGACCCTGTATAGGGTTTTCAAGGAGCGGCTGGTAAGCTTGAACCACCGACCATGTAGTTCAAACAACTTTGCAGTCTGACGTATTAGCCCACAGCGCCACACCAGGACTCCTATACAGGGTCGCTATGTGTCAGAACTGACTTGATGCCACTTAACAACATTTATATGAAAAGATGTTGAACCTCTCTCAAAGTGAGAAATGCAAGGCAAAAACATCAATATGGTATTTTTGTTTCTACCAGTCATGCAAAAATTTACGACGTTGATAATATATTCATTGCCACGTATACAGGGTACAGGGCAGAAGGCATGCTCACATACCTTCTGTATAGTGAGCTATACATCTTGTATAGCATGGAAATGATATACAACTCAACACTGTATTTTCTAGAAAAATTTCCTGCAGATCCATGCACAAATACATATAAATTTTAAATGGCCAGAAAAAACATATTATACCCTTACAAAGAAATTGTACACAACATCTATAAAAACAAGACATCTCTCTTTTTCTCGCACTCTCTGTTTCTCTCTATACATATAAATTCATACGGTATGATTGGCAAGGCATATAGTTCAGTGAAAATAAGACAAAGAACACAGTAAAATCACCACTCTGATTTTTAGAGTAAGAATTATACACATACAATCTCTGGAGTCCTGGTGTGGCACTATAAGATAAGCATTGACTACTTACTGCAAGGTTGATGGTTCAAACCCACCAGTCGCTTCTCAGAAACTCTGTACAGGGCCATTGTGCATCTGAATCCACTTGGTGGCACTTAACAACAACAGACAATGGATAGATAGCAAGAACCAGATCACAGAGGTTACCTCTGGGAGAACATCTCGTTGGAGGAATACAGGAGAAGAAAAGTTTATCTTTGCAGTTTTGGGGTTTTCTACCAACTGCCTAAATGACCTATTCACCTAGTAAATAAATTTATTCTTTAAAACAAAAATTTTAAATGCACTTTATTGCACTGAACACTTAACAAAGCATGTTATCCATGCTGAAGATTATATGTAGCTGAGTTATAATAATGCCCTTCAACTTTTCCAACAGCCATCTTTTTATTTCCTCATAAAGGAATATTAGACTGTATGCCAAGAAATGATACGTAAAACCATTTAATTTACAGACATTTTCAATAGTAAGAGAATAACTACCATTAAAAGGCAGCAGGCCACTTAAGCATGGCCTTTTAAGTGGATGTTAATTTTACTTTTTAAATCAAAATTTGTGTGATACATGAAGATAGAATCTTTAAATAGTGGAGTTTTAGAAAATTTAATAAATATTTTCAATATAAATTGGAATCTAAAAACATATTATTGCTTAATTCAAGGGCTACATTTACTTATCACCATCAAAAAATTTTGTGGTAATTTTCTTTTTTGCCAACTGATAAAATGTTACAATTCTGAACACTTGTTAACCTTTCTCGGGGGTCATTCTGTTTTTAAGGATCATGTTTTCAGGAAAATAATTTTAGACAAAGTGTTGACATGCAAGGGAATACATTTGTAGTTGAAGGTCTTGCGTGCACAGTTAAGATAACCCTCACTGTTCTTTAGGAAATTAAAACGCCTCATCATAATATCTTTAGGATTGTCTGTATAACCAAAGACAACTCAGACAATCAATAAAGTCTGTATTCCTTCCTAAAAAGACCCAGAAATGGGTGACAAGTGGATAATGCTCCACAGAGGTGAGGAGAAAAGATGATTCCTTATCTATAAAAGATTATTTTCAAAGTAAAGGAAAAAAAGGGGAGGTCAATATGCACGTTATTCAGATTCCTCTAAGATGACACTAACAACTTCTGAAGCATTTGGTTCAATCAGTGGGAAAACAAATCGAGGCCAGGTCATAATAAAAAGATCTAACAAACGCACTATCAATTCCCTTCCAGCAATATGGAAGAGCTGTGGACTGCTGTGTGTGATTCTGAACTTTCTGTACTGGATAAATCAGTGATCCGGAAAGTGTAAAACACTCCCATCCTAGTGAACCATTTTATTGGTTCAGGTTCATAAGGCTCTGAAATACAGAATTCCATCTTCTATGCCAAAACTTAATCTCTGAATGAAACAGAAGTTTAATGTCTTTGAACAAGTATAACTCTGGTCACTCTTTCTCTGCCTATGTTAGAAGTATAGAGGACTTCAGAGATGCCACTCAAAAACCTTAGCATCTAGAAGGTGGGGAAAACAGGCCTCCAAACAAACCTGTACTTGTAAAGCTCAGCCAAGAACCTTGCCACCCCACTTGCCCTGATTCTCAAAGACTTCCTACAAGTAACTGCCTCAAGGTGATCACCTGCAGATGCATCCCTTCTGGTACAACAACACTAGCTAGTGCAGGCCCTTATGGCCCAGCAGCCTAGGGAAACTGTCTCAGCTGGTGATATTTAAATGCCAGGTACAATGGAAAATGTTCCGCAGTGTTTACACTGTGATTAGCATATCTCAAGTACAATGAGTTGTTTTGCACCCTCCCAAAATTTCCATTTAACCAAAAAGAAAACAAAACAAAAGTTATACTCTCATGGGGCAATTTCAAGAGCATCTGCATATTGCAAGAATCTATGTTTTCAGGTTTCAAACACAAAGTATCTCTAATTTAACAGGATTATCTGCTACCTGTATTTATAATATCTAAATATGCATAATACAAAAATTAACATATGTTAATCCATTCATTCACTCAACTCATTCTCTGACACACATCTACTCACCAAATGTTTATTCTGTGTTATGTGCTAAGAGCAATTCAGAGTCTACCACCATACACTTGTTACTCGTCACTGAGTCAGTTCAGACTCTCAGCGACCCTGTATAGGAAGGAGCCCTGGTAGCCTAGAGGATTATGAGCTGAGGTGCTAACCTTCATTAAATGGAATCTACCAGTCGCTCCAGGGGAGAAAGATGAGGCTTTCTGCTCCCATAAAGAGTTACAGCTTCAGAAAATTTATACAGGGTCTCTAAGAGTCAGAAACAAATTGGTGACACACAACCTCTTTTAGAAATGAATCCCAATGTCACACAAAAAGACACTCTATGAGACTAAATTACCTTGGCAAAGCAAAATTTTCTTCTGCAGAAGGGTGCATGCACATAGTAGTACAGGAACAGGCCAGCAAATACAACGAGCAGGTAGTCCACTCAGGTTTTCATCCCCGATACAGTAAGTCGGTGTCTCACCCCATTGGCTAGGGCTTCGACCGTACAGTCTTTTCCCTTACCTGGTTGGCTAATTCAAATTTCTAAGGTGCACATTCTTCTTACTTCAGCAAGTAGTAGATAAACAAAAGAAAGGTCACACAGTCCCTACTCACTTCAGGAAGTAGTAAAAAGTAAAAGAAAGATAATAAAATCCTCACTCACTTCAGGCAGTAGTCAAAAGTAAAACAGAAATCATAAAGTCCCTACTCACTTTAGGAAGAAAATAAAAATAAAGAAAGGTCATCTGAACACAATAAACAGGATTATAATAATTTTGAAGAAAAGATACTCATTCCCACAATGCCCCCTTATTCTTTTTGTTAGACGTCTTCATTCTTGTCTTCAAATTCTGTAAGATGTTGACTTTGGTGTTTATGTTTCTAAGTGAAAAAGGTTATTTTGATATGGAGGTGGGGGTTGTTTGGATAAGGCTGTGTCTGTAAGTTATAGAACTAATCCTCTTATACAGGGTATAATACAATAGCCCATTAGTGTTAATACGCCAAATACAATAAGTAGAGAGGTGAAGACCAAAGTCATAGGTACCTTCCATTTTCCAAACCATTGTTACATGGGTCTAGAAAAGGGGTCATTTATGTCTGAATTTCCAGCAAGTTCATTAGCTAAGGTGGTCAGCCCTTGTAATGTTTTGGTAATGGTATCATCAGGAGCTGTGCTACTGGGAATGAAAGTAAAACATTGGACTCCGATAGTAACACATATGCCTCCTTTTTCTGCTAATCATTTCTAGGGTTAACCTGTTTTCCCAGGCCATTTTGCTAGTAGGTCCTAATTGCTCTGATATTCCTTTTATAGCATCTCTAGTATAATTTAC
>NW_006411671.1:8208-10270 GCF_000296735.1 Chrysochloris asiatica
GAGCCATGGGGAGTGGCTACACTTCTCTTGGTCCTATGGCTGTCTTCTGTGGTTGACAGTTGATGGAATGGACGGCTAATTGCACCAAAGCACAGGTGCCATTCCACTTTGCAGGTAAAGCCCTGAATAATTGTTTCCTGCAGTACCACCAAACATCTATTCACAGAGTAGCTAGGGCTAACTGATTTTGAAGCTCTTCGAAGAGTTTGTGCTCACTACATCCCATGATGTTTCCAATGAACATCAAATTCCCCCATGTCTAGAGAGACATGAAATGAAATTGACATTTGAGGCTGGAGGGCTAATGGTCCTCGGGGGCTGACCCATAAGATCCCTGATATTAAGGAACAGTAGCCACGAGTTACAGGGTTTGTTGCCCCAGGCTATGGGGACCTGGGAGAGAGCAACCATACAGTGCATGCTCTGAGGGTCTTAGGACCATCCAAGTAGAAAGGCAACCACTTGGGCTTCCAGTCTTCCTGTTGCACAGGCATAACAGTTGCTCTTTAGAGTGCAAACAGAATATTTAATCGATGCCAACCAAGCATTCTCATCCTCATATCTTGTTTCTATAGCTATAGTTTGTCTTAGGTTTTTAACTTCAGTAATCCTCATTTTGGAAGGGTCGATTTTCAGCCCTCCCATCTAGAGATATAGGCACCCATTCCATAGACCCAAATTGCTACTCTTGGCTCCTTATCACTGACAGTGGAGACATTTATCAAGATAAGCACTGGGTCCTCCAATTTCCTACAAGATAAAACCTGGCAAACACCTAATTTGATGGTTTGAGGGAAAGATGCCATAGTTACATCTACCATCAACTTGACTAGTTGGTCATAGGCAAAAGCCCTGTGCACCCCCACCACCATGGTAATGATACATTTTAGCCATATTAGCTTCCAAACCCAACCCATCTTGTCAGGGACAGGTCAGAACCCCTGGGTCCTAGGCTTCTCTTATTCTGACTTTATATCCACCCCATACCCTGGGTTCACTACTACTAAACAGGGAACAAGGAAATGGGTAGGACATTTCTAGAATAGTAATACTGAGAAGAATAGTCTCGAGACAAAGATAAGGATATCAAGACATGAAACCCTAATTGAAACAGCTGGCCACAGGCAGATGAACAATAAAGATAACATCTAGAGCTGACAACTGCAGAAGGCACTCCATTTCCAGTAAGTCAGCATCCCTTTACTAAAAGTTGATGAATATTCAACATATCACTCCTCCTAATCCTGGTGTGTGGCGCTGTGGGTTAATGCACCAGACTGCAAAGCCGTTTGAAATGCAAGGTTGGCAGTTCAAGCTCATCACCAGTTCCTTGGAAACCCTATATAGGGTCGCTATGGGTTGGAACCAACTCGACGGCTCACAACAACAACAACAATCAATATGTATTAGCCTACACTTAGAAGAAGAGACCCCATACCTCTATAAGTCCCAGTGCACCCCAATTATACCAGGTCTCCTGAGAAGTGGCAACTCGGTGGGACTAGTTCTTTAGAACCCCGAAAGCGAGAGGGACCAGGAAAAAACATGACAATCTGGCAGAGGTATGGCAAGGCAGCCTCTAGGATTCTTTTTGGGGTCATTTTGAAATGTTCCCTGGGTGAGGGATGTGCTTCCCACTGGTAACTGCATTTCCCTTGGGGAGAGTCCCTTTTCATTAGTCCCTTTACTTGAGTATAGTTAGTCCATTCCTCCACAGTCTGGATGGCTGTCTCATAGTACGCAATTGGGAAGGGCCCTCATAGTACGGGTGGAATCTGTCTTCTTTCCAGGTCTTAATCAGCACCAAGTCTCCCAGTCAGAAGTGATGAACAGTTAATTTGAAGGGATGGGTTTGGACCAATAGTTCTTTTAACATCTACATCACAATATAATTTTCCTCCTCTTAACAAGATGAAATACATACATACAAGGTGGCCCAAATTTAACAACAACAACAAAAAAAATGTTTTCAATTCAGAAAGAGTATTGGTACATCAAATATCTTTTAAAACAGAGGGTCTGAAACTGTAATACAAAAATAAAACACACACAAAGTCTTGAA
>NW_006411672.1:0-2485 GCF_000296735.1 Chrysochloris asiatica
TATGCCGGGAATGACAAATTGAAGAGGAATGGTATCACATTCATCATCAAAAAGAACATATCAAGATCTGTCATGAAGTATAATGCTGTTTGTGATAGGATAATATCCATACAGTACTGTGGGATAATGTGCTGGACTACAAGGTTGGTTTGAACTGCAAGGTTGGTGGTTCAAACTTACCAGTCACTGCTTGGAAACCAGGGTCACTATAAGTCAGAACCAACTCCACAGTACTTAACAACAACAACAACAACAAGGAATACCAGTTAATACAACTACTATTCAAATTTACACACCAACCACTAATGCCAGTGTTGGTAAAGTAGAATAATACTATTAACTTATTTAGTCTGAAATTGATCAAACATGCAATTAAGATGTATTGACCCTAGGACCATCAAGGGAGAAGAGCACAAGCGGAATGTGGTGCCCTATCCAGAGACGCAGCAACACAACACTGAGATGGAGGCAGAGATGAGGACATGGAGAGAGAGATCAGTTGAGGACTTTAGACTCATGGAAAGAGAAAGGCTGTGTGCTGGCGACCAGAAGGCAGTCTTGCAGAATGTGCCCTTTGGTTGTTTAAATGATTATATATTCCTGAGTGTTTTTGTGTACATCCTCTTCCCCACCCCCCCAAAAACAAACAACAAAAACCCAGAGGGAAATACTGTTGAATGATGGATGCATGGAGGAGATTGTAATTTTTGCAATGAAATGATGAGTGTAAAACTGATGTTCTCCCATGGAAACTATCACTAAATTCACAATAAAAAATAACAACAAAAAAAGATGGTGATAATTACTGGTGATAGGAATGCAAAGGTTTGAAGCAAAGATGAAGGATCAGTCATTGGAAAATATAGCCTGGATGATAGAAATTATGCTGGAGATTTCATGATAGAATTTTACAAGACTAATGATTTTCTTATTGCAAATACCTTTTAAAAACAACATAAAAGACGTATACACATAGACTTCACCAAATGGACTACTCATAAAATCAAATTGACTAAATCTGTGGAAAGAGACAGTGGAAAAGCTCCATATCATGAGTCAAAACAAGGCCAGGGAAGACTGTGGAACAGACCATCAATTGCTCATATGCAAGTTCAGGTTGAAGCTGAAGGAAATTAAAACAAGTCAACAAGAGCCAAAACATGACCTTGTACATACTCCACCTGAATTTAGAGATCATCTCAAGAATAGATTTGATTCATTAGATGCCAATGACTGAAGACCAGAAGAGTTGTAGGATGACGTCAAGAACATCATGTAGGAAGAAAACAAAAGGTCATTAAGAGATAAGAAAGAAGGAAAAGCCCAAAATGGATGTCAGAAGAGACTCTGAAATTTGCTTTCCATCACTAAAGTAAATGTAAAAAACAAGGAGGTAAAAGAGCTAAATAGAAAATTTCAAAGGTCAACTCCAGAAGACAAAATCAAATATTATAATGACATATGCAAAGACCTGTTGTTAGAAAATCAAAAGGAAAGAACACACTCACCGTTTCTCAAGTTGAGTAACTAGAGAAAAAATTCAAGTCTCAACTTGAAATACTAAAAGATTCTATGGGCAAAATACTGAATGATGCAGAAAGCATTAAAAAAAAAAAAAAAAGAGTCTCTGTACCAAAAATAAATGGTTGATGTTTAACCATTTCAAGAGGTAGCATATGATCAAGAGCTAATGATACTGAAGGAAGAAGTTCAAGGTGCACCGAAGGCATTGTCAAAGAATAAGGCTCTGGGAATTGATGGGATACAAACAGAAATGTTTCAACAAACTGATGCAGCACTGGAGGCACTCACTCATCTATACTAAGAAATTTAGAAGGCAGCTACTTGGCCAGCTGACTGGAAGAGAATCATGTTTGAGCCCATTCCAAAGCGAGATGACCCAACAGGATGTGGAAATCATCAGGCAATACCATTTACCATTAATATTACATGCAAGCAAAATTTTGCTAAAGATACTTCAAAAACTGCTGCAATAGAACATTGACAGGGAACTGCCCGAGGTTCAGGCCAGATTGACAAGGAGGCGGATCAAGTGATATCACTGCTGAAGTCAGATGGATCTTGGCTGAAAACAGAGAATACCAGAAAGATGTTTACCTGTGCTTTATAGACTACACAAAGGCTTTCGATTGTGTGGATCATGACAAGCTATGGACATTTCGAAGAGTATTGTGGAACACTTAATTGTACTCATGAGGAACCTGTACATAGACCAAGAGGCAGTTGTTCAAACAGAACAAAGGAATACCAAATAGTTTTAAATTAGGAAAGGTGTACCAGGATTGTATTCTTTCACCACACTTATTCAATCTGTATGCTGATCAAATAATCTGAGAAGATGGATTATATGAAGAAAAACGTGGCCTCATGATCGGAGGAAGACTGATTAACAACCTGCAATATGCAGATGATGAAATCCTGCTTGCTGAAAGCAAAAAGGACTTAAAATATTTACTGATGAAGA
>NW_006411672.1:3323-5254 GCF_000296735.1 Chrysochloris asiatica
AAAAAAAAAAAAAAGTACCATGGACTGTCCAAAGAACAAACAAATCTGTGTTGGAAGAACTGCAGCCAGAATGTTCCTTAGAAGAGAGGATGGCCAGGGTGGCGAGGGCTTGATGGTGAATTAGAGAGAAGTGTGGTACAGACCTCTGACAGTAATAACACAGAATACTGGATGAAGCAGGTTCAAGGGACAGTTCCAGAACTCTGGACTACATATAAAGTAATATTTAGATGGTCTGAAGGCTTACTGCTAGTGGGATTTGTAGCAGAAGCAAGAAAGTTGGCGTTTTCTGATGTGTGACTGCCAGGGTGTGCTGGAGCAGCCATCTTGGGTATGACAGAGCAGGAGCAGGATCAGAGGCACGCTCCCACTGCAGAGGTCTGACCGATCATCGGAGATAAAGGTGTTAACATTTTTTCCTCTTCATTGGTCTCTCACTGTCTGCATACCTCCACCCTGGTGACTAGAGGGGATTCCTGAATGAGTGGATGCCTCCCTCCACCAGTGGGTTCTACTACGCATGCACACGGATCTGCTCAACAAAGATCACAGTGCGCAGAATCTAAAAGGGTGAGGAGAAAACAGGAACTATTTAAAATGGAATGGTCTCCCAGGACAACTCCAGCCAGCTGAGTGAGGGACATTAAAGTCATATTTATATTTTGCTAATTTTATTTTTCCTGATTATAGACTGTAGTATCCAATCTGTTTTTTTGTTTGTTTTGTTGTTGTGATTTTATTTTTGGTTTCTCTTTTGTTTCCCTTTTACCTTGGGGGAGGTCTTTCTCTCCCTATGTTACCCAAGAATCCAAGAAGAGACAGAAATTGTGCTCATATAGCCAAGCTACATCCCACCATCCAGACAAGAGCCAGTACCAGCTGCTATAAACCAGATGGACAGCCAACACCTCCTACAGTTACTCTGAGTTGAGTAATAAGAAAAGTGAAAAGGGAAGCCCATCTCCTGATCCCATCTACTGGAGACAACCAGAAAGTTCAATAATATACATCAACATACATTCATCTGACTATTGAAAACACATCTAATTATTCAAGATGTCCAAAAGACAGTTGAAGATTTCAGCACATCCAGGAACAAGATAGATTAACTGAAACAAATGAGCTGCAGGTAGACTTAGACTTCCCATTGGAAGGAGGACAGGCTTTAGAACTACCTAAGAAGGAATTCAGGAGAATGCTATTGAGGTACATCCAAATGCTCCACAAAGAGGTTGAGAAAAATAAGGCAGAAGTTAGGAAAGTGTTATAGGAACAATCAAATAAGATAGAAATAGCATTGGAAACAATTCAAAATAGCAAAAAGAGGTCCAGATGATTAATAATAAATATCAGAAATGGATAATACACTGAAAGGGCAAAGGAGTAGAATTGAAGAGATGGAAACCAGAACCAGTGAGCTGGAAGATAAATCTCTCAATGCTGCTAAGATAGAAGAGCAAGTAGAAAAAAGGATGAAAAAAATCTGAAGAAAGTCTAAGATTCATGTTGGACAACATGAAGATGAATAACTTGAGAATTACTGAAATTCTGGAACAGGAAGAATCACAGAAAACCACAGAGGCAAGAGTTGAAGCGCTTCTGGAAGAAAATTTCCCTAACATCTTGAAAAACAAAAAGATAAGCATTCAAGAAGCTCAACAAACCCCATGAAGGATAGACCCCAAAAGAAAATCACTAAGACATATCATAATCAAGCTTTCCAAAATCAAAGATAAGGAGAGAATCCTGAAAGCAACTAGGGAAAAGTGAAGTATTATTTACAAAGGCAAGAAAATAAGATTAAGCTCTGATCTTTCAGCAGAAACCACGCAGGCAAGAAGGCAATGGGGTGACATATATAAAACCTTGAAAGAAAAAACTGCCAACCAAGAATCATCTACCCAGCAAAGCGGTCAATCAAATATTATGGT
>NW_006411672.1:5639-6927 GCF_000296735.1 Chrysochloris asiatica
ACTTCACAACATACCAAGAAAATGAAAATCCAAGAAGAACATGGAAACATTAAAAATATGAAGCTTAAGAAAAGATATCCATACTAAAAGAAAGAAAAAAAATTCATTTTTGGCTATCAGGGGTGGGAGGGAAGGGACAGTAGAGCACGGGTTAGGGGATAGACACATAGTTCGGGTGTTGGGGAAGGGGAAGGGGATGGAAGAACAAAGTGGATAGGGGAACACTTAAGTAGGTTTGCATGGGCTAAATGGGACAGAGGTAAATAGTGATGTATACTCAACTTTGGAACAACAGGGCTCTGTGATACAGGGATCAAGGCATAGTCTGAATGGGTAAAAGAGGGGAAATAATGTTAAGATACTTGACTGTCTTATTGATGTCGGTTTCCCTTGTCTACTATTGTAAAATAAGACACTTGAATGGAATAGAAAGGAATATTAGGACATATGATTACAGAAAACTTGTAAGCCCGTCTTCAGCCTATAACTGATTATAATACCTAAAAGGGGCTCTAGAACTTGCCCAGTGAAATAGGCTTCTTGTGGAAGCCTTTGTAGTGTATAGGACTTTAGGTGGAATTCTGAGCCCCATACAGGACCTTTTGAGGTTGGACATTCCCATTTGAAAGGACATGCAGATCAGCCTAGTGAAGCTAGAAGAACAGAAGATACTTCTTGGGGGAAACAAAAGACAGCAGGAAAGAACAAAAGTCTGTTTGGCTATTACAAGAACAAGCAAGTTGTTCACCAGGGAGCCATCAAAGCAAGAAATGAAGTCCCTTCAGAACAAACCCCTCTTGGAGACTGAAACTCAAAAAGAACACACGATCAGGCATGTAAGCTTTCTGGGACTACATTGGTCTCTATGTGAGTGGAAGTGGGGCCAAGGCAGTAATGAAGATATGGGCTGAGTTGACCATGTTCCATAGACTCCTGTTGACCTTGAGATCAGAGAGAGAAGAGGAAGGATTAGTTGGTCTGAACTTTGGAGAGACTTGGGAACTCCTGAGCCTATGGACACTGACCTAGTCACGGAGGGCTAGAGCTGAGAGTAAAGCATCCAGCTGATATGAAGTGAGAGGAAATGCACAAGAATGCCCAAAATTGCAGATAGTACCCATTTAACCTAGCTTCAATGGCTTGATGACAAGAGTGCAACTAAAGGAAAATAAAGACAATTGATAAAGAAGCAAATGTTGTTGTTGTTGTTGTCAGGTGCCATCGAGTCAGAACCGACTCATAGCGACCCCATGCACAGCAGAACGAAACAATGTCTGATCCTGGGCCA
>NW_006411672.1:9092-10288 GCF_000296735.1 Chrysochloris asiatica
AACTGTAAAGGTAGAAGTTTTGTAACATAAAGGGGGAAGTAGTTAATCTTATATTTCAGGAAGAGAGGACTCTAGGAACATCAAGAAGAGAACATGAATGGGATGCGGGACCCTAACCAGAGAAGCAGCAACACCATAGATGGAGGCAGAAATGGGAGCATGGAGAGATAGAACTGCTGAGGATGCTAGACTCATGGAAAGATAAAGGCTGTGTGCTGGTGGCCAGGAGGCTGACTTGCAGAATGTTCCCTTTGGTTGCTTAAAATATTATATATTCCTGAGCGTTTTTGTGTCCATCAAAAAACAAGCAAAAATCTAGTATTCTTGACTTCCAGCCAAGATCCCTCTGATATCAGCAGTGATATCCCTAGTTCCACATCCTCTTCTGAATCTGGCTTGAACTTCTGGCAACTCATTGTCAATGTACTATTGAAACAATTATTGAATTATCTTCAGCAAATTTGTTCTTGCATCTGATATTCATGATATTGTTCAATAATTTCCACATTCCACTAGGTCACCTTATGGACATAAATATGAATCTCTACCAATCAGCTGACCAGGTAGATATCTTCCAAATATCTTGATATCGACAAGTGAGTGCTTCCAGAGATGCATCAGTTTGTTAAAACATTTCGGTTGGTATTCTGTCAACTCCAGGAGCCTTGTTTTGCCAGTGCCTTCAATGCAGCTCAGAATTCTTCCTCCAATACCATCAGTTCTTGATCATTTACTGTCTCTTCAAATGGCTAAACATCAACCAATTCTTTTTGGTACAGTGATTATGTATTCCCTTCATCTTCTTTGGAGGCTTCAGGCATCATTCAATAATTTACCCATTGTTGTTGTTAGGTGTCATCAAGTCAGTACCTATTCAAAGCAACCATATGCGCAATAGAACCAAATAATGCCCAGTCCCAAGCCGACCTCACAATTGTTGCTATGCCTGAGCCCATCACTGCCACCACTGTGACACTCCCATCTCACTGGGGGTCTTCCTCTTTTTCTCCAACCCTCCACTTTACTAAACATGATATCCTCCTTCAGTGACTGGTCCCTCCTGATAATATGTCTGAAGTATGAGAGACAAAGTCTGGCCATCCTGGCCTTCAAGGAGCATTCTGACTGTACTTCTTCCAACACAGGTTTGTTCTTTTGGCAGCCCCTGGCACTTTCAATATTCTCCTCCAACACCG
>NW_006411673.1:0-1176 GCF_000296735.1 Chrysochloris asiatica
CTGTCTAAAGAAGGTATTTGAAATGAACAAATCATTTGTTTTGCTGAATTCTATCATGTGTTCTCCAGCATCATTTCTATCACCAAGGCCATATTTTCCAACTACTGATCCTTCCTCATTGCTCATAATCTTTGCATTCCAATCACCAGTTATGATCAATACCTCTTGATTACATGTTTGATCAGTTTCAGATTGAAGAAGTTGGTTAAATTATTCTTTTTCATCCTCACTGGCTTTAGTGGTTGGTGCGTAAATTTGAATAAAAGTGGTATTAACTTGGCTTCCCGTAGGCGCATGGATATTATCCTATCACAGACAGTGTTATACCTCATGACTGATCTGGATTTGTTCTTTTTGACAATGAATGCAACACCATTACTCTTCTATTTGTCATTCTCGGCATAGTAGACCATGGAGTTTCTGATTCAAAATGGCCAATACCAGTCCATTTCAGCTCACTAATGCCTAAGATATCGATGTTGATATGTTCCATTTCATTTTTGACAATTTCTAATTTGCCCAGATTCATTTTTCATACATTCCATGTTCTGATTTTCAATGGATGTTTACAGCTGTTTGTCTTCATTTTGAATTGTGCCTCATCAACAAATCAAGGTCCCGCGGGCTTTTCTCCCACGAGCTTTACTTCATTCGCTTTATCACAGTCAACTGTACTTTGAGGAGGCAGCTCTTCCCCAGTCTAATTTTGAGTGCCTTCCAATCTGAGGGGCCCAATTTCCGGCCCTATATCTGACAGTGTTTCACTGCTATTCATAAGGTTTTCAGTGACTAAAGATTCAGAAGTAGTTTGTCACTCTTTCTGCTAGTCCTGAGCAGTGGACCAATAAAAAACATTCTTATCAACAGAGAAAAGATTGAAGTTGTCAAGGATGTCATTCTTCTTGGATCAACTATCAACACTCAAAGAAGCAGCAGTCAAGAGATCAGATGACGTATTGCATTGGGCAAATATGCTGCACAAAAACTTTTTAAAGTATTGAAGAGCAGAGATGTGAGCTTGAGGACTAAGGTGCGCCTGACCCAAGCCATGGTATTTTCAATAGCCTCATAGGCATGCGAAAGCTGGGCAGTGAATAAGGAAGACCGTAGAAGAATTGATGCTTTTGAGTTATGGTGTTGGAAGAGCAAGTGCCATGGGCTTCCAAAAGAACCAAT
>NW_006411673.1:4227-5462 GCF_000296735.1 Chrysochloris asiatica
ATTGACATCTTATTATTTTAAAAAAAAACAGTATATAGAGGTGTTTTGCAACAGATTTGCCTAGTACAATATATTGTTGATTTATTGACTGCTCCTTCAATATGTCTTGATGTGGATATAAGTAAAATGAAGTCTTTGGCAATTTTGATCTTTTTTTCATCTAAAATGATGTAGTGTATGAATCCATTTATGAGGATTTTTGCTTTCTTTACCATGAGGTACAATCCATACTAAAGACTGCAGCTTTTGATCATCCTCATAAAATATCTCAAGTCATCTTCACTTTCAGCAAGCAAAGTTGTGTAATTTGCATATCAATGAGGGAGCTTCAATTTTGATGCCAGACAGATTACTATGTGTATATGTGTATAAGCATCATGTTTGGTAAGTAGAAGGTCAGCAGAAATGAAAGAAACCCTTAAGGATATAGATTGACATAGTAGCATCAACAATAGACTTAAAAATAGTGAAGATTGTGTGGACATTATAGTATCAATAGTGCTAATTCTGTTGCATATAGATTGCTATTAGTTGTAACTAACTCAATGGCACCTCACAGAAACAACAACCTTTACAAGAAGGATTACAAACTCAAAATATAAGATCACTACATATCCAAGTACTGCAAGTGTTCTGGAATTGCATCTACCATTCTCTTTGCTGATTTGAAGTAGAGTATAGAATATGTATTTCCAGACCTTTTTATATTTACACCCCAACTTCACACCTACAACAGTAAATTAGACATGTCATAACATTTAATATTCTTGTTTGCCACTCTGTTCTTCTTGTGACCAATTTTAAGTACCTATAACTTATAGAAACCTGGATAACTACTAAGAAACAGGGAAAATATATATCTCTAATTGCCCTCAAGCTTTCAAGATGAACTCTTCCTCTTTTTTGTAGAATTTTATTTCAGGACTGTTTACTGTAAGTTCAACAAGTAGTTTTGTTCTTGCTGTTTTATACCATCTTTTATAATGTAGTGTAGTGGTTATGAATCGGGCTGTGAACTGCAAGGTCAGCAGTTTGAAACAACCAGCTGTTCCACAGATGAAAGATGAGCTCCAACAACAACACGGAATATTGGGCCACAAGGCTGTTTAACTGCAAGTTGCGGAAAGCCTCATCTCTCTCACGTAGAGGGCCTGGAGGATTTGAGCTGCTGATCACGAGGTTCACAACCAGGTTTTTGTTTGTTTGTTTGTTTGTTTGTTTGTTTGTTTGTTTGT
>NW_006411673.1:6957-8382 GCF_000296735.1 Chrysochloris asiatica
ACTAAAGACTGAAGGTCCAGAACAGTTTGGGAATGACACCAAGAACATCATACAGGAAGAAAGCAAAAAGTCATTAAGAAGACAAGAAAGAAGGAAAATATTAAAATGTATGTCCTAAGAGACACTGAAACTTGCTCTCCAGTGTAAGGATGCTAAAGTAAATGGAAGAAATGAGGAGGTACAAGAGCTTAACAGAAGTTTTCAAATATCAGCTCAAAAAGAGAAGGGCAAATATTACAACAAAATGTGCAAAGATCTAGAATCAGAAAACTAAAAAGGAAGAACATGTTCAGAATTTCTCAAGCTGGGGGAACTGAAGAAAAAATTCAAGCCTCAACTTTTGTTATTGAAATATTCTCTGGGCACTGACTGATGCAAAGAATCAAGAGAAGCTGGAAAGAATACAGAGACACTGTACCAAAAGGAAATGGTCAATGTTCAACAATTTGAAGAGATAGTGTATTGTAAAGAGCCGATGATACTGAAGGAGAAAGCCCAAGGTGCATTGAAGGAATTGGCAAAGAACGAGGAACCAGGAATTGATGGAATAAAAATTGAAATCTTTTCAGAAAGTGGGGCAGCACATGAGGCACTCACTCATATCTGCCAACAAATTTCCAAGATGACTATCTGGCTGACAGATTGGTAGAGATGCGTATTTGTGCCCCCTCCAAAAAGAAGTGACACAACAGAATGTGGAAATCATCAGAAAATCTCTTTGATATCCGATGCAAGTAAAGTTTTGCTAAAGGTAATATAGAAAAGGCTGCAAGCATACATTGATGGAGAACTTCCAGAGGTTCAAGACAGATTCAGAAGAGGCAGTGGAATGACAGCTATCATGTCTGATGTTCAGTAGATCTTGGCTGAAAACAGAGGATATCAGAAAGATGTTTACCTATGATTTATTGACCATGCAAAGGCTTTTGATTGTGTGGATCAAGACAAGCTATGGGCAGCACTGCAAAGTATGAATATTCCAAACACTTAATTGTGCTCCTGAGGAATCTGTATATGGACTAAGAGACAGTTGTTCAAACAAAGCATGGGAGCATTGAATGGCTTAAAATTAGGGAAGGGGTATGACAGTGCTGTGTTCTTTCACTATATTTATTCAACCTGTATGCTGAGCAAATATTCTGAGAAACTGAGTTCTACAAAGGAAAATGTGACATCAGGATTGGAGGAAAACTCTTTAACAACCTGCGATATGCAGATGATACAACCTTGCTTGCTGTAAAGTGAAGAAGGCTTAAAACATTGTCTGATGAAGATCAAAGAACACAGTCTTCGGTATGAATCACATCTCAATGTAAAGAAAACAAATATCCTCACCACTGGACCAAAAAACAAAATTCTTATCAATGGAGAAAAGATTGAAATTGTCAAGGACTTCATTCTTCTTGGATCAACTATCAACACTCA
>NW_006411673.1:8482-10102 GCF_000296735.1 Chrysochloris asiatica
TTTTTCATATAACCCAGCTTCTCAGATTATTTGCTCAGCATACAGGTTGAATAAGTATGGTGAAAGAATACAACCTTGTCACACACCTTTCTTAATTTCAAACCATTCAGTGTTCCCATGTTCTGTCTCTTTATATATCCCCATTTTTCCTCAAAAATTATAAATATTTCTGTTTGCCAGCACATACGTATCTTATTCCAATAATAACTCTACTTGAAAATCCAGTTTATAGATTTTTAGACCTCCTTAGCTCTAGAGTATTCTACGTGAGGAGTCCTGTTGTGGTGCTGTGAGTTAACACACTGATTGCAAACCTAGTTTGAACCTCAAGTTAGGCAGTTCAAGCTTACTATCTTCTCTTCGAAACCCTATACAGGGTCACTATGGGTCAGAACGGATTAGATGGCACAATAACAACAACATGCTATGTGAATTTCCTCCACTGTTATTACTTTTCTGATTTCTTGTTTAGTTCCAAAACAGTCTTATAGACATTTATTACATTAAAGATTATTGGTGATTTAAGATTATTTCTGTCATTGTTAGTTCCAATGAATCAATTCTGACTTTTAGTGACCCTGTACACTGTTTCTCCGGAGAAACTGATATGTCTGATATGTCAACCTTGTGTTTAATGGTCTAAGGATTATCATACAGAATGTATTTAAAGTTATCTTCCTTAGTTACCAGTGCAAAAATACAACATCATTAAATTAAAAATCTTTCATTTGTAATTCTCCCTTCCACACTATTAATACTCTCACTTTCTTGTGCTTTTTACATTTTTTATTCAGTTACATATAAACTTAAAATTGTGCTTCTCTGTCCTCTCACACACATTGAAAGCTTTATTCATGTTTTTTCATTATCTTACTGTGATTACAAAAAGTTGTTGTTGTTGTTAGGTGCCATCAAGTCGTTACCAACCCATAGTGACCTTATGCACAACAGAAAAAAAAAAAAAAACACTGCCTAATCCTGGGCCAACCTCACTATTGTTGCCACGCTTGAGACCATCGATGCTGTCACTTGGCCAATTCATCTCATTGGGGGTCATCCTCTTTTGCTCAGACCCTCTACATTACCAAACATGCTATTCTTCTCCAGAGACTGTGACCTCCTGACAATATGTTCAAAGTATGAGCGATGAAATTTGGCCATCTTGGCTTCGAACGAACACTCTGGCTGCACTTCTTCCAAAACATATCTATAGGATCTTTTGGCAGCCCATGACACCTTCAATATTCTCCTCCAACACCATAACTCAAAAGCACCAATTCTTCTACAGTCTTCTTATTCACTGTCCAGCTTTTGCATACATATGAGGTTATTGAAAATACCATGGCTTGGGTCAGACACACCTTAATATATTGAAGTATTTTTGTTCTTCAACATTTTAAAAAGGTTTTGTGCAGCAGATTTGCATAATAAAATTTGTTGTTGATGTCAGGTGCCATCGAGTCAGAACCGACTCATAGTGACCCCATGCACAGCAGAACAAAACACTTTCTGATCCTGAGCCAACCTCACCACCGCTGCCACACTTGAGTCTATCAATGATGCCACCTGGCCAATCCATCTCGTTAGAGGTCTTCCTCTTTTTCTCCGACCCTCCACCTT
>NW_006411673.1:10202-10912 GCF_000296735.1 Chrysochloris asiatica
TATCGAAGGCTGTGCTCTTTGATCTTCATAAGTAAATATTTTAAGTCCTCTTCACTTTCAGCAAACAAGGTTGTATAATCTGCATATCGCAGATTGTTAATGAGTTTTCCTCCAATCCTGACGCCACGTTTTTCTTCATAGAGCCCAGCTTCTCGTATTATTTGCTCAGCATACAGATTGAACAAGTATGGTGAAAGAACACAACCCTGTGGCATACTTTTCCCAATTTAAAAACATTCAGTGTTCCCATGCTCTGTTAGAACAACTGCTTCTTGGTCCAGGTACAGATTTCTCAGAAGTACAATTAAGTGCTCTGGAATACTCCTACTTCTCAATGTTGTCCATAGTTTGTCATGATCCACACAATCGAAAGCCTTCACATAGTCAATAAAGCATAGGTAAACATCTTTTTGATATTCTCTGCTTTCAACCAAGATCCACCGGACATCAGCAATGATATCTCTGGTTCCACGGCCTCTTCTGAATCCAGCATGAACCTCTGGAAGTACTCTGTCAATGTATGATTGTAGCCATTTCTGTATTACCTTTAGCAAAACTTTACTCACTTGAGATATCAAAGAGATTTACTGATGATTTCCGCATTCCGTTAGGTCACCTCTCTTTGGAATGGGCACAAATATGGATCTCTTCCAATTAGTCAGCCTCAAAGTTGTCTTCCAAATTTCTTGGCAGAGATGAGTGAGTGCCTC
>NW_006411673.1:11012-15349 GCF_000296735.1 Chrysochloris asiatica
ATTTTATAATAAAAGTTTTCAGTAGAATCTTAGTAAGAATTATATTAAAGATTTGAAACTTGTTTTTAGACACCTTCACACCATATTTAACCATGCATAATCCTAAAGAATGCTTTTCACACTAACAATAATTTCACCACTAGGAAAAAACAGCTAAAGTTTTTGCCAGTTCAAGTTTAAGATTACATTCAACATTCTGTATAGTTTCCAGTCAGGGACATTAAGACCTCTAGAAAATTAGCTAAAATGCAATTAAGGGCTAAGGGAATAGTAACAGATCATAAGCAGAAATTTAACTAGATGTTTTGTATAGAGAAGTTGTTATATGGTATAGAGAAGTTGTTATAAGGAAGTTGTTCTGTTTCTTCTTAACTATAAAACTTTAAGTGCTTTTTTATGCTTCTTGTTTTTCTTGTTTAATCAATCATGAGAAACAACTGTGTTGTCAGTTACCACAGCAAATAATGTTTAGGTACATGTTGTGATTGATGAATCTATAGAAAATAATAGGTGAAGGTAGAAATAGGAGTTACGATTTAGAATTATGTTTTAAGGTTAACCTGACATTTTAGGATGTTAGAAAGATTAAGGTATTTTAACAAGATCATATGTGTAATGCTTCAAAGAAATTGATTATTATGAGATCATTGGGTATTGCAATGGTATATAAGGAGCTAGATAATTGAGTAAAATCATCATTAAAATCATCATCATCATCATCATCATCATCATCATCATCATCATCAGAATTCAGCACAAATCATCAACTCCGCGTGATTTCTTTCTTCAGCCGACTCCACACATCCCTTCGTGAGCCCCCCTAATAAGTTTGTCGGGGGGTTCAGTATCCTGTGAAAAGACTATATTTTTCCCCTTGGTTAGTAACACATGCAGGCTATGAGAATTAGAAAACAGATTAAAAAGAGTTTTGTTACAGGTGATTAAAGGCAAAAATAACAGCAATCAACTCTGTCCTCTGTGCCAAAGTTTCCGTGGTCTGATGCACATGTGAAATTTCAGTGAAAACTGTCAGCAGGTTCAGGGAGAGGTTTGTTGAAAAACTGCAAAGAGAAAGCTACAGAATGATTATTAATAAACTGAAGGAGGTGGTTACTGGGAAGGTGGCATAGAGTTTGTCCCAAAAAGTTTTTTAAGGCAATCTGCCAATCTGCATTGTTCTGCAAAAGAGTGGTCATTTAGTTTGAAATATAAGTACTGATGATTTTAGAGAAATCTTTTCCAAATAACTCTCGGGTTTTTCTCCTACCTTTAATTATTAAAGTTGCAACACTGCTGGGTAGGAGGTCACCACTTTTCATGGAGTTATGGGGAAGTGCACTCATTCAAGGAGGTCTTTCGTGAAAGAGAAAGTCCCAATAACTCTGGTGTAATTTGGCAGCTTTGTTTTTTAACTCAGCCTGACCCTCCGGGCTTAAGGGATCAAGAGTGCTTTCATTGTCAAAATTGTCACCGTTCTTTTGTTTGTTAGCAGAAAAAAACGCTCAATTTAGATGTTAACAGAGGTGTTTTCTTATTGAGCATATCAAAGGTCTGAGAGAGGGCCTCTGCTCCAGGGCAGGGGTCCAGAGCATTACAGAATAAATTTCACAGGGCAAAGGATCCAACTGAAACTCTCTCAGGTTCCTGTTGTTTATAATACTCTGCCTTTTCCCATGCATCTGAATTCACAGTCCTTTCACCTATCTCAAAAGCCAATTGTTTAGCCACACTACTTGTTGTCTTTTCATTAGTAATAACTCTTTTGACTGTCTGCAAGAGATGAGCTACAAAATCTTCATAAGGATCATCTGATTTCTGCTTAACTTCATTTAAGCCAGCATTACCAGTTGTAGGAGGCAAAGTCTCGGCTTCTTTAAGAGCTACTACTTGAAACCTACCTTGTAAGGGAAGAGGAGAAGGTTTGGAGGAATTCTTGAAGGGAGAGAGTACGAGCTTAGGAGCTTGCCCTTTGATTTAGCCATAATTAGCCTGCCAAGAGAGCAAATGACTAGAGGAAGGCAGCTTTTTCTGAACGGTAAAATCCTCCAAATGACATTCTGCAGCCTGTTCCTTCAACAAAGCCTGTTCGTGGCCACTGTTATTCTGAACCGAAAAAGCAGAAGGCTTGTGGGGTAAGAGAGGGGATTCCTCAGTTGGAGGAGAAAGAGAGTGATTAAAATGAGTAGTTTCATAACGAAGATCTAAGGCATCATGAAGTAAATTCCAGAGGGCAAATACTTCCACTGGAACATTTTCAGGTCCATTAAGGGAGCAATATTTCTTTATATCTAGACCAACCTTTTCCCAGGTCTCTGGGCTTACAGCCCCTTCCTCAGAGAACCAGGTACAGCAGGTCTGAATAAAATATAAGAACCGTGCTAACACATTAGAGCTAACATCTATGCCTGTCTTTGCAAGCATCTGTTTGATGATTTCAGTAAAAAGTCATCTGTCTTTGGACTTTATCTGACCCATGATTTAAAGTGTAACTTCAATAATTAATATATTTATAGACTAATTATGGCACATAACATCTCAAAAGTTCTCTAAACTACTCACCCATCACTTACCTGATGCTCTCTTGTCAGGGGGTCCGGTACTCAGGCTGAGGTCCTATCCACACCGAAAAACTCTCTTAAATTGCTGATATCATGGGATTTTTTGTTAAGTTATTGGTACTTACACTTTCGTGCCCCACATTGGGTGCCAGAATGTTGGGGACCAACACCAACAAACTTATTTGGGGTCCTTAGAAGGAGATGTGGCATTGGTGAAGAAATGAAGCACAGAATCAATGGGTCTCGATGAATGGTTAGTCTTCTCCGTTTATTTCAGATTCTCAGATTTTATACCATTAATCTATTACCATTAATCTATTCTTTTCATCCATCCAGTTTGTTGCAACATTGGTGGACTCAATCGTTGCAACAGTAGTAAGGTTGGCCCAGGATCGGACAGTGTTTCATTCTTCTGTGCAGAAGGTCACTCTGAGTTGGTACCAACTAGATGGCACCTAGCAACAGCAACAACTAAGCTAAAAAGGTCAAAACAAAAACAAAACAAAACAAAAACCACTTGAACAGATCTATAACTTAAGAAGAAATTGATCATATCATTAAAATAATCTCAACACAACAAAACAGTACAGGCTGAGAAGAATTTAATGGTGAATTCTAAAAAACATTCAGAGAAGAACTGACTCCTATCTGCTCAAATTAATCTAGAACATAAAAAGAAATGCAAAAATCCCAAATACATTTTATAAAGTGAGCATAACCCTTATACCAAAACCAGGTAAAGACATTTACTAAAAAATAAAATTGTAGACCAATATGTCTCATGAACATGAAAGCAGAAATTCTCAAAAAATTCTAGCATTTAACACACATAAAAAAATAATAAGTCATGACCAACTCTAATTTATACCACCATTTGCAAAGATGGGTCAATAGTCAAAAAACAATGAAAGTATCCACCACATTATAAAAAAAAAAAAAACACAAAGAAAAATATTAAATTATTATATTCATTGAAGTGGGAAAGACATTTAACAGAATCCGCCATCCATTTCATGATTAAAACTTGAAAAAGGAGGAATAGAAGGCAAAGTCCTCAACATAATTAAGAGTATATATGCGAATCTTAAAGTTTTGAAATGCAAAGGTGTCAGTTGTAAGACTAAGTTGCATCTGACACAAGCCATGGTATGTTCAATAACCACATATGCCTGTGAAAGTTGTACTGTGAATAAGGAAGACCACAGAAGAATTAATACATTTGAGCTATGTAGTTTGAGGAGCAATTAAACGTACCCAAATCAGTGGTGAAAGAAATATAGATAGAATGCTCCCTGGAAGCCATATGGTCAGATGCCACCTTGCATATTTCAGACATATTGTAGGAGGTACCAGTCTTTGGAGAAATGTTTGGTATAATGTAGGGTTGGAGAAAACAAGGAAGATCCCAAATGAGATAGACGGACACAGTAACAGCAGATATGGATCCAAATATAGCAAGGATTGTGTGGTTGGTTCAGGACTGGGCAGTGTCTTGTTCTGTTGTACACAGTGTCAGTATGAGTTGGTACCAACTCAAAATCACCTAACAACAACATCAACAATAGGAATCCAACAGCTAACATTATTTTCACTAGAGAAAAACTGAAAGCATTCCCTTTGCAAACAGGATGCAGACCAGTATACTCTTTATCACCACTCTTGTTCAATATTGTGTTTGAAGACATACATATATATATTGTTGTTGTTAAGTGCCATCGAGTCGGTTCCGACCCATAGCAACCCTGTACAGGGTTTCCGAGGGTGTAAATCTTTATGGGA
>NW_006411673.1:15449-16721 GCF_000296735.1 Chrysochloris asiatica
CCAAAAGAACCAATAGATCCATTTTGGAAGACTTCCAGAAAGCATGCTTGTTGGAGGACAGGATGGCCAAACTTCGCCTCTCACACTTTGGACATATTGTCAGGAGGAACCATTCGCTATAGAATATATCATGTTTGGTAAGGTGGAGGGTCTGAGAAAAAGAGGAAGTCCCCCAATGGATTTGCCAAGTAATAGCATTGATGGACTCAAGCATGACAACAGTGGTGAGATTGGCCCAGGATCGGGCAGTGTTTCTGTTGGCTATGCATAAGGTCACTAGGGGTCGGTACCGACCCCATGGCACATAACAACAACTCTAGAGCAATATACTATGCTTTATATTTTTTCTCCATTTTTATTCTTGAATTTGTTAATTTAAAACATTACCTAAAATGAATATGTATTAAATATCTAAGAGGTCTAAAATATGTAGGAATGATGAACTTTCAAGAAAAAGTTATGGATGAGTTTTAGAAATTAAAATGGAACTTAGGACATTCCTATGAACTTATGATATATGAATTTTGTTTGTTGAAATCAGCACATATTTAGTGACACTGTTGACTAAGATAAATTATGATGAGTCTTTTCTTTGGGTTAAATTTCTACGCAGTTGTTCCCCACAACCTAAATATGTTTGGATAGTTGGATAATGTTATACATGAAGTTTGTTTTCTGCATATTTTCCAACTATCTATATTTTTGGTGATGGTTGTATAGACAATAGGTATTGAAATCACACAAAATTCTTGAAATGTTTTCTTTCAAAACAATCACTATGATTTATGAAGGATTATTATTGCTGTTCAGTGCCATGGGAAGAAGTCTGCCTCATAGTAACACTATGACCAAATGAAAATAACACTACGTGGTCCTGTGTCATCCTTACAGTTGTTATGTTTTAGCTCATTGTTTTTCTGCCATTAAAGGACCCTTCATTTTACTGAGCATGATATCCTCCTGGGAATGTACCTCCCTCACAACATGTCCAAAATACAAGAAAGAAAGTTTTGTCATGATCATTTCCAAAAAGTTATTTGGTCTTTTGTTCTTCTTCCAAAATAGATTATTTTAGTTTTATTTCTGACGGTTCACAGTATATTCAGTATTCTTCACCAACACTATGATTCAAACGCATAAATTTTTCTACAGTGCTTCTCATTCATTGTTCAGCTTTTACATGTATTTGAGGTTATTGAAATTACAATGGCTTTGGTCAGGGTCACCTTAGTCCTCAAATTGACATCTTATTATTTTAAAAAAAAACAGTAT
>NW_006411673.1:24368-25909 GCF_000296735.1 Chrysochloris asiatica
TTACAAAGAAGAAGTAAAAATATGTTTTTGTGAATGATATGCTCGACTACATTGAAAATCCCACAGACTTCACAAGAAAATTATTGGAACAAATTGAAAGACTCAGCAAAATGGCAGGATAAAAGATCAATAAAGAAAAAGCTGCTGGATTCCTCTACCCTAATAAAGAAAGCTCAAAAAGGAAATTAGGAAAATAATACTATTTAAAAGTATTATTGTTGTTGTTAAGTGCTGAAGAGTTGATTCTGACTCACAGCAACCTTGTATAGGGTTTCTGAGGAGTGAATTTGGGATTTGAATCACGACTTTTGGTTTAAACTGTCCTTGAAGTCCAGTATTTATTCTATACCACCACATACAAAAGAGTAAAAACTGGGGCATAACTATAACCATAGAAACAAGACACTTATATAAAGAAAACTACAAAACACCACTACAAGAAATTGAGAGACTTACAAAAAGAGAAGAGTATACCATTATCAAGCATAGGAAGACATAACATTGTGAAAATGTCAGCATTACCCAAAGCAATCTATAGATATAGTGCAATCCCAATTGAGATTCCAATATTATTCTTTAAAGACATGGAGAAATTGATCATTATCTTTAGAAAGGAAAAGAAAGAGACATCAGATAATCAAAGGACTGCTTAAGAAGAAGAATTTAGTTGGAGACCTCTGATCTCATAATCTTAAAAGCGTCTACAAAGTCATAGTGTTCAAAACAATATGGTTTCTGGTACAATGAAAAATACCAGAAGTCGAGAATCCAGAAGTTAATTAATTGACATACAGCCAACTTTTATAGTTGTTATATGCTGTGGAGTCGGTTCCGACTCATAGCGATCCTGTACAGGATTCCCGAGGCTGAATATCTTTATAGGAGCAGAAAGCCTCATCTTTCTCTCGCAGAACAGCTGGTAGTTTCGAACTGCTAACTTTGAGGTTCACAGCCTGATTTGTAACCACTACATACTAGAGCTCCCTATATACACTACTAGTCTTTGACAAAGGGACAAAACATATTATATGACGAAAAAATAATCTTTTCAACAAACAATGTTACCAAAACTGTAAATACATTGCAGAAGAATGACTCAAACTCTATATCTCATAGAATATACAAAAATAATCTCAACGTGTATTAAAAATCTGAATGAAAAACCTAGAACTACAAGAGTGAGTAAAAAATTATTGGTGTTCTGGTTTTATTAAATTATCTGTCCATGTCCAAGGATAATAATAATATTGAGTGTGAGTGTAAAATGATTCTGTTGGATAGACTAATGACAGTGGATTATGTGGCAATCATTTGCAGGCAAGAATGGCTCTGTCTATGAAATAATACACAACAAACGGGTTTCGAAAAGTTTATTTGAGATTGTTACTGATACAACTCACAGAGAGCATAAACAGAAGGGTTTGGACAGGTGCAAACAAAATTTGGAATGGTATTTTTAGGAAGGTTAAAGTATCTATATATATATAAAAAAAAAGTTACTAGTGACAGGACATAAGAGTAAACAGCAGAGAATGGAATGG
>NW_006411673.1:26573-28009 GCF_000296735.1 Chrysochloris asiatica
AGCATCTGGCTGCCAGCACAGAGCCTTTCTCTTTCCATGGGTCTAAAGTCCTCATCTGCTCTCTCCCTCCAAGCTCTCATCTCTGCCTCAAACTCTGGTGTCACTGCTTCTCTGAATAGGGTTCTACAGTCCATTCATGCTCTTCTCTCCTGATGGTCCTCTGTTCCTGGACTGTAAGATTAACTACTCCCTTCTGTTTGTTACAAAACTTCTGCCTTTACAGTTGTGACAGTTGCAATTAGTCATGATTACATTTTCTCATTATTGAATCAGAAGAATCATATCCCTATCTCCTTTCACCAAACCCAAATAGACAAGATGAAAACTATTCAGTAGGGACTCTACTTTCCCCTACACACTCTGAAACTAAACTTCCTCTTGAAAACAAGTAATTCAATCCTTCATGTTATTATAGCACCTCATTTTAAGTTGCCAATGTCTAACTTGCCCATCGCTATCAACCCTGTAAACAGGGGGGAAAGGATAGATCTTGAATTTAAAGGTCCCTTTCTTCTCAATTGGTGTTTTGATCTATTACCTCCATAAATATAGGTCAAGAATAAATTTAATCCAGAATAAAGGAAAAGGCAACTTCATAATGTTTCCTAATAATCAATGCCAATTGGATGGAATAAATTTGGATAGTTTCAAACCAGAAACATTCTTAAGATTTTTTTCACAAATTTAGTCCCTATATATTTAGGATTCCTATCTATCTCTCCAGTCCAAAGAAAAGCTCCTAAAGATTTCTATTTTTATCACAGTGACTGATTTTCTGCTTTCAAGATTTTCTGATGTGTGGAAATCCAGAGTCTTGCACTCTGCTCTCTTTCTACTGGCATACTTGGTAACACTGATGGGGAATCTTCTCATAGCAGTAAACATCCTTGGCCAAAGTCTTCACATCCCCATGTATTTCTTCCTTAAGACTCTGTCTCTCCTGGATATGGGTTACGTTTCTGTCACTGTGCCCAAAGCATGTATCATCTTTGTACTTGACAGCAGGGTAATCTCTGTAGTTGGATGTGCAACTAAGATATTCCTTGTTCTTTTCTTGGCTTTTGTAGAATTTGTGTTCCTCACTGTCATGGCCCATGACTGCTATGTAGCTATTTGCCATTCCCTCCACTATCCTGTTCGATCTGGGGCCAAACAATGATGTCACCTGGCTGATCCATCTCGTTGGGGGTCTTCCTCTTTTTCTCTGACCTTCCATCTTACCCAGCATGACATCCTTCTCCAGCAGCTGTTCTCTCCTGACAATATGTCCAAAGTATGAGAGACTAAGCTTAGCCATCCTGGCCTCCAAGGAGCACTCTGGCTGCACTTTTTCCAAAATAGATCTATTGGTTCTTTTGGCAGTCCATGGCACTTTTACTATTCTTCTCCAACACCACAACTCAAAGGCATCAATTCTTCTATGGTCTTCCTTATTC
>NW_006411674.1:0-2056 GCF_000296735.1 Chrysochloris asiatica
GGAACTGAACTTACTCTGTGGCTTAATTTTCAGCCAAGCAGTGGACAGCAATATTGGGGGGGACAATATTAGTGAGGTACATGTACCACAGAATGGTTAACTATTCGAGATCAAAAGGGCAGCATTTATTTACCTAAGCATAAAATTCAGAGGGGTTGGGAAAGAAGGAGAAATGGAAAAGGGAAAACACATAGAAGTGGAATAGGCGATGTTACATTGAAAGGATTGCTATTAATGAGATGAAGTTAAGTGTATGATTTGTTGAATGTAAAACTGATGGTCTGGTTTATAAACCCTCACTCAATTCACAATACAATTAAAAAAAAATAGCACTTGCCAAAAAAACAAATGAAATGAAGTGATGTATTGCTGTTGTTAACTGCAGTTGAGTCTGTTCTGACTCATTGTGACCCTGTATAGGGTTTCTGAGGAGCTGTTGGTGGGTTTGAAGTGCTAACCTTGTTAATAGTCAGTTCTTATCCTATATAGCACCACATCAGGACTCAAGAAGATATATTGTATTGGGTAAATCTGCTGCAAAAGACTTAAAAGAATATTTTAAAGCAAAGATGTCACTTTGATGGCTAGGGTACATCTGACCCAAGCCATGGTGTTTTCAATCACTTCAAATACATGTACAAGCTGAACAATGGAAAAGGTAGACAGAAGAAGAAAGAAATAATGCATTAGAACTGTAGTGTTGGCATAAACTATTGAACATAGCTCTAACTTTCAGAAGAAAGAACAAATCAGTCTTAGAAAAAATATATCTAGAATGTTCTTTAGAAGTGGGGGTCATCTAGTTTACTTTAGACATGTAATCAGGAAAGATCAATCACTGGAAAAGCACACCATGTTTGATAAAGTCAAAGGTCAACAATAATGAGGTGGACTGACATCATAGCTCCCGCAATGGACTCAAACACACCAATAACCATGAGGATGGTGCAGGACTGGGCAATGTTTCCTTCTGTTATGAATGAGGTCGACAAGAGTTGGAGGCAACTAAACTGAAATGAACAACACCAAGAGGTTTGAGGTGCCCTAAAAGCTGAGCTGGTGTGGCACTGTAGAATAAGCAGTGAACTGCAAGGTTGGCAGTTCAAATTCACTTCAGAAACCCTATACAGGGTTGCTATGAGTCAGAACCGACTTGACGGCATTTAAAAACAACAACAAAAGCTGAGCATCAGGATATATGATCCTTACTGCTTCATAACAATATGTAGTTTATAATCTGAAATTTCTTCTGGTTGTGGTGAAATTTAATTGTGTACCTGATTTGATTTTGTTGAAGAAGGCTTAACCACAGGGGACATGTAAGTCGAGCACCATACCAAGTACCAAACACTTCAAGGAGGCCAAGGTCAAGATTGAAGATTTGAGTTTTCAAAGGAGAAATGGCTTTCTTGCTCATCTATGGGTGGTAACTATAAAAAAGTACCTCAGATAATCAATGTAACTGAATTGTATATGTATAAATTATTAAATTTATATATTTTTTCTGTGTGTATTCTTAACAGCAACAAAAATGAAAAATCCACTCAGTTCATAAAAACTGAACTTAAGAGGATTTTTTTCAGAAAAAAGAAACAAATGTTATACCTGGATGCAGGAAGACACCAATGTACATGAGGGAGAACTGATGACTCCAACTAAATTTTCTTGAACAGATAGATATTGTTTATGAAACAAAGAAATTCAAATACAGTCATTGATTGGTTAATTTTCATTTGAGGTTGCAAATAGGAAGGGTTAGGAATGGGGAACAGGCTTCTATTGGATGATTAAATCTAAAGTTAACAGTACTGATTTCAGACATTAATTACAGAGGTTCTCAATTATAGTTTTATACCTTTCAAGTGAGTTCACAATATATAGCTGATGGATGTGTACACAGCTTTAAACAGATATCTTAGGAGTGTGTGAAAATTCATGTTGTTGGTACCAGGGTCCCATTTCCCTTTATCAGAACCTTTTAAGTGGTCTGGGAAACTTCAGATAAGGCCAGCTCCAAGAATCTCTCAAGCAATTCTTTTTTTTTAAATACAATTTT
>NW_006411674.1:4645-5489 GCF_000296735.1 Chrysochloris asiatica
GGAACAGCTGGTAGTTTCGAACAGCTGACTGTGAGGTTAGCAGCCGATTCGTAACCACTACACTATCAGAGCTCCTTATGTGCACATATACATATATTGTTTTAATAAAAAAAAAACAGATTAAAAAATAAAACTCATAATTAAATAAGCTCCTCCCCAACACAAACAATTATGCTATATATTGATAATTGTTGGGTGCCATCAAGTCTATTTTGACTCATAGAGTTAGTTCCCCAGGTAGCAGAGTAGAATTGCCCCCATTGTGTCTTCTAGACTATGCTCCTTATCCGGGCAGATGGTCAGGTCTTTCTTCTGTGGAGCCCCTAGTGGGTTTGAACCAACAGCCTTTCAGTTACCAGCTGAGCAGTTAAGCATTGTGCCACCAGGGCTCCTGCATTAATGCTTAGAAAATGATACTAGAAAAAGAAACAGTTAGATGCTAACATTGTGATTATAAAAGAGCTTCTAGTAGCTGACAGATATCCTTGGAGTCAATGTGCTTTAGATTCATGTGTCCCTGTAGTTGGATAGCATCTGTCCCCTCTCTGTATCTGTGTGTATGCTGCTCTTCACATAAATAGAAGTTATTAGGTTTAAGACCCACTTACCTGAGTATGACCTCAATTTATTGATTGATTGTATTATGTTAGATTGCATTATGCAATGGGATCATATTAAGTTATATTTTGGAAATTATGTTACATTACGTAAGATGCTAAGTAATTATATGACATTACATTACATCCAAAAGTATAGGGGTTCAAATTCTAACACAAACTGTGGAAGACATAACAGAGACTGATAATATAAGCCTTCCTTTGTGAACACAGGAGAAATTGACTTG
>NW_006411674.1:7619-8374 GCF_000296735.1 Chrysochloris asiatica
AGCACTGGACTGTAAACCACAAGGTCGGCAGTTCAAACCCACCAGCTGCTCCTCAGAAACCCTATACAGGGTCTCTATGAGTCAGAATCAACTCAACAGCACTTAACAACAATTCTTCTTGCCTACTTCCTTATATTAGTCTTTATAAAGATGAAAATTTATTCAACAGAAAATAAAACCCAGAAAACATGACCACCATTTAAACTACAAGGTAGTGGAGAAATAGTTTGTGATTTTTTTTTAAAAAATGAGATGTGTAATATTTGCTGCCAAGAATGCCATAAAACATTGCGACAGGACAGTTGGATTCTCTTGATTCTCGGGCATCTAGTCTAATCTGTTTCTGCTAAACTGGACTTAACCCCAGTGTGATAGTTAACGTTTTCTGTCCACTTGAATGGGCCTGGATTCTCAACAGTTTCATAGTTAGCATGTAGCAATCCCTACGATGAGATCTAATATAATGTAATCACTCACTCTCATCATGTGAACTGATGTAATCCGTTCTGATTTGATATGATTATCCTATGCATTTTAAGTCTTCACTTCTATGCTGAATGCAATATACAGGGTTAGACTATATTTTGGGTCAATCTCTTTTCAGATATAAAAGCTTTTAAATATGCAAGCAGAGCAGAAAACCCTATTACCACAAAGAAAGAAAAGCCAGGAGGTAAGTGTATCCTTTGGATCTGGGGGTGGGAATGATCCTCGCTGTAAAGATTTGTTCCCTTTTTTGAGCTACTGCATCCATA
>NW_006411674.1:9754-10330 GCF_000296735.1 Chrysochloris asiatica
ACTAATTCACTCAACATAATGTCTTGAAGGTTCATCCATGTTATGCAGTAGCTTGCAGCCTCCTTGTTATTCTTCAAGGTAGCATAATATTCCATGGTGTGTATGTACCACAGTTTTTTTTATCCATTCTTCAGTTGATGGGCACTTAGGCTGTCTCCATCTTGTTGCTATTGTAAACAGTGCTGCTATGAACATTGGTGTGCTTATATCTACTTGTGTTATGGCTCATGTTTCTTGTGGGTAAATACCAAGTAAAGGAATTGCTGGATCATAAGGTATTTCTATTTCCAACCTTCTGAGGAAGAGCCATATTGCTTTCCAGAGAGGTTGGACCATTTTACAATCCTACCAGCAATGCAAGAGCATCCCAGTCTCTCTACATCCTAGCCAGCAATTATTGTCCTCTACTTTTTTGATCTGGTGTGAGATGATCTCATTGTTGTTTTGATTTGCATCTCTCTAATGGCTAGTGATTGTGAACATTTCTTCATATGTTTGTTGGCTGCCCACACTCCTTGGTGAAGTGTCTGTTCATGTCCTGCACCCATTTTTTAATTGGGTTGTCTTTTTCTTTTT
>NW_006411675.1:0-585 GCF_000296735.1 Chrysochloris asiatica
GTCCAAAGTGTCCATATACTGAGAGCTAGCTACATGGCAGATGAGTTCAACATGTCCATATACTGTGTACTAGCTACAAGGCAGATGTGTCCAACGTGTCCATATACTGAGAGCTAGCAACATGGCAGAGTAGTGTAGCATTTCCATATACAGAGTTCAAACTACATGGCAGATGAGTCCAAAGTGTACATATACTGAGAGCTAGCTACATGGCAGAGTAGTCAAACATGTCCATATAAAAAGAACTAGCTACCTGGCTAAGGAGTCCAACATGTCTATATACTGAGACCTAGCTACATGGCAGACAAGTCCAATAGGTTCATATGCAGAGAGCTACCTACTTGTCAAGTCAGTCCATCATATCCATGTACAGAGCGCTAGCTACATTGACAGACGAGTCCAAAATGTCCATATACAGTGTTCTATCTACAAGGCAGAGGAATCCAACTTCTCTATATACAGAGAGCTAATTACACGACAGAGAGCTAATACATGGCAGAGTAGTGCAACATTTCCAAATACAGAGTTCTAGCTACATGGCAGATATGCCCAACGTGTTCATATACTGAGAGCTACCTACATGGC
>NW_006411675.1:2574-3979 GCF_000296735.1 Chrysochloris asiatica
ATGCAGAGAGCTACCTACTTGGTAGATCAGTCCATCATATCCATATATAGAGAGCTTGGCTACATGGCAGATGAGTCCAAAATGTCCATATACAGTGTTCTAACTACAAGGCAGAAGAATGCAACGTGTCTATATACAGACAGCTAACTACATGGCAGAGTAGTGCAACATTTCCATATACAGAGTTCTATATACATGGCAGATGTGTCCAACGTGTCAATATACTGAGAGCTACCTACATGGCAGATGAGTCCAACATGTCCATAGACTGAAGATAGCTACATGACAGACGAGTCCAAAATGTTGATATACAGAAACCTAGCTACATGGCAGTGTAGTCCAAAATGTCCATATAAAGAGTACTAGCTACAGGGCAGATGAGTCCAAATTGTGTCTATACAGAGAGCTAGCCACATTGCAGAGTATTGCATCATTTCCATTTACAGGGTTCTTGCTACATGGTACATGAATCCACAGTGCTCATATACTGAGAGCTAGTTACATGGCAGATCAGTCCAACATGTGCATGTAAAGAGTACTAGCTACCTGGCTAATGAGACCAAAATTTCCATATACTGAGAGTTAACTACATGATAATTGAGTACTACATGTGTATATAGAGAGGACTAGCTCCCTGACTAATGTGTCCAACATGTCCATGTACTGATAGCTAGCTACATATCAGACAAGTCCAATATGTTCATATACAGAGACCTAGCTCTATGGCAGGGTAGAGCAACATTAAAATATACAGAGTTCTAGCAACAAGGTTGATAAATCCAAGTTGTCTATATACATAGAGTGAACTACACGGCAGAGTATTGCAACATTTCCATATACAGAGTTCTAGCTACAAGGCAGATGTGTCAAACATATCAATATACTGACAGCTAGCTACATGGCAGACAAGTCCAATATGTTCATATACAAAGAGCTACCTACTTGGCAGATCATTGCAACATACCCATGTACAGAGAGCTAGCTACATGGCAGACAAGTCCAGAATGTCCATATACAGAAAGCTAGATACATGACAGTGTAGTGCAACATTTCCATATACAGAGTTCTAGCTACATGGCAGATGTGAAGAATGAGTCCATATACTGAGAGATACCTATAAGGCAGAAAATTATAAAGTGTTCATATACAGAGAGTTACCTACTTGGCAGATCAGTCCAACATATCCATGTACTGAGAGCGAGCTACATGGCAGACGAATCCAAAATATCCAAATACAGTGAGCTAGCTACATGCCAGGATAGTGCAACATTTCCATATACAGAGTTCTAGCTACAACGTACATGAGTCCATCTTGTCTATACACGGAGAGCTAGCTATATGTCAGGGTAGAGCAACATTTCCATATAGAGAGTTCTAGCTACAAGGCAGATGAGTCCAACATGTC
>NW_006411675.1:4469-5019 GCF_000296735.1 Chrysochloris asiatica
ATACTGAGAGCTAGCAAATGGCAGACAAATCCAATAGGTTCATATGCAGAGAGCTACCTACTTGGCAGGTCAGTCCATCATATCCATGTACAGAGGGCTAGCTACATGGCAGACGAGTCCATAATGTCCATATACTGTGTTCTAGATACAAGGCACAGGAATCCAACTTGTTTTTGTACAGAGAGCTAACTACATGGCAACATTTCCATATACAGAGGTCGAGCTACAAGGCACATTTGTCCAACATGTCCATATACTGAGAGTTTCCTATATGGCAGATCAGTCCAACATGTCCATATACAGGGTTCTATCTACATGGCAGATCAGTCCAAGATGTCCATATACAGAGTTCTATATACAAGGCAGATGGTGTATAGAAGGTAGCTACATGGCAGACAAGTCAACAATGTTGATATACAGAGAGCTAGCTACATGGCAGAGTAGTCCAACATGTGCATATACAGTGTACTAGCTACAAGGCAGATGAATCCAACTTGTCTATGTACAGAGACATAGGTACATGACAGAGTAGTGAATCATTTCCATATAC
>NW_006411675.1:6342-6957 GCF_000296735.1 Chrysochloris asiatica
TACATGGCAGATGAGTTCAACATGTCCACATACAGAGAGCTAGCTACATGGCAGACATCTCCAATATGTTCATATACGGGGAGCTAACTACTTGGCAGATCACTCCAACATATGCATGTACAGAGAGCTAGCTACCTGAAGACGAATCCAAAATGTCCATTTACAGAGAGCTAGATATATGACAGGGTCGTGCAAATTTCCATATGCAGAGTTTTACCTACAAGGCAGATGAGTACAACTTGTCTATATAAAGAGAGCTAGCTATATGGAAGAGTAGTGCAACATTTCCATATACAGAGTTCTACCTACATGGCAGATGTTTCCAACGTGTCCATATCCTTAGAGCTAGCTACATGGCAGACAAGTCCAATATGTTCATATACAGAGAGCTAGCTACATGGCAGGGTCGTGCAAATCTCCATATACAGAGTTCTACCTACACGGCAGATGAATCCAACTTGTCTTTATACAGAGAGCTAACTACATGGCATGGTAGTGCAACATTTCCATATACAGAGTCCTAGCTACATGTCAGATGTGTCCAACGTGTACATATACTGAGAGCTACCTACAAGTCAGATGATTCCAAAATGTCCATGCACAGAGAGCTAGCTA
>NW_006411675.1:8007-10033 GCF_000296735.1 Chrysochloris asiatica
GTGCAACATTTTCATATACAGAGTTTGGGCTACATGGGAGATGTGTCCAACATGTCCTCATAATGAGAGGCAGTTACATGGCAGACAAGGCAAATATATTCATATACAGTGAGCTAGCTAAATGGCAGGGTAGTGCAACATTTCCAAATACAGAGTTCAAGTTACAAGCCAGATGATTCCAAATAGTTTATATACAGAGTCCTAGCTACATGGCCGGGTAGTCCAACATGTCCATATACAGGGTACTAGGTACATGGCAGATGAGTCCAACATGTCCATAAACTGAGAGCTAACTCCATGGCAGACAAGTCCAATATGTTCATTTACAGAGAGCTAGCTACATGCTAGAGTAGTGCAACATTTCCATATACAGAGTTCTAGCTAGAAGGCAGATGAGTCCAACTTGTCTATATACAGAGAGCTAGCTACATGACAGGGTAGTGCAACATTTCCATATACAGAGTTCTGGCTACATGGCAGATGTGCCCAGCATGACAATACACTGAGAGTTTGCTACATGGCAGAGTAGTCCAACATGTCCGTATACTGAGTATGAGCTACATGGCAGATGAGTCTAACATGTCCATATACTGAGAGCTAGCCACATGGCAGAGCAGTCCATTATCTTCATATACAAAGAACTAACTACTTGGCAGATCATTCCAACATATCCATGTAGAGAGAAATAGTCACATGGCATACGAGTCCAAAATGTCTATACACAGAGATGTAGCTACATGGCAGGGTAGTGCAACATTTCCATATACAGAGGTCTAGGTATATGGAAGATGTGTCCAAGGTTTCCAAATACTGAAAATTAACTGCATGGCAAATCAGTCCAAAAAATCCATGCACAGAGAGATCACTACATGTCAGATGACTTCAAAGTGTGCATCTACAGAGAGCTAGCAACATGGCAGTGTAGTGCAACGTTTCCACATACAGAGTTCTAGCTACAAGGCAGATGAGTCCAACTAGTCTATATACAGACCTAGGTACATGGACGTGTAGTGCAACATTTCCATATACAGAGTTGTAGCTACATGGCAGATGTGTCCAACATGTCCACTTACGGAGAGCTACCTACATGGCAAACAAGGCCAATATGTTCATATACAGAGAGCTAGCTACATGGCTGGGTAGTGCAACATTAGCATATACAGAGTTCTAGATAAAAGGCAGATGCGTCCAACTTGTCCATATACAGAGAGCTAGCTACATTGCAGGGTAGTGCAACATTTCTGTATACAGAGGTCTTGGCTACATGAAAGATGTGTCCAACTTGTCCACATACTGAGAGCTAGCTACATGGCAGAGTAGTGGAACATGTTCATATACAGGATACTAGCTACATGGTAGATGAGTCCAACATGTGCATATTCTGAGAGCTAGCTACACGGCAGACACATCCAATACGTTCTTATAAAGAGAGCAACCTACTTGGCAGATGAGTCCAACATATCCATGTACAAAGAGCTGGCTACAGAGCAGACAATTCCAAAATGTCCATTTAGAGAGAGCTACCTACATGGCAGGGTAGTGCAACATTTCCATATACAGAGTGATACCTACATGGCAAATGTGTCCAACGTGTCCATATAAACGATACTATCTACATGGCAGACATGTTCAATATGTTCATATACAGCGAGCTACCTACTCGGCAAATGAGTCCAACATATCCATGTACAGAGAGCTAGCTACATGGTAGACAAGTCCAAAATATCCATATACAGAGAGCTAGCTACATGGCAGTGACGTGCACCATTTCCATATACAGAATTCTAGCTACAAGAAAGAGGATTCCAACTTGTCTGTATATAGAGAGCTAGCTACATGGAAGGTAGTGCAATGTGTCCATATACAGAGTTCTAGCTACATGGCAGATGTGCCCAATGTGTCCATACCCTGAGAGCTAGCTTCATGGCAGAGTACTCCAACATGTCCATATACAAACTACTAGCTACATGGCAGACCAGTTCAATATATTCATATACAAAGAGCTACCTACTTGTCAGATCATTCC
>NW_006411676.1:0-6408 GCF_000296735.1 Chrysochloris asiatica
TCTGTTGAAGAGGCTATCTCCTCCCCATGCAATATACTTAGGTACTTTGTCGAAAATTGGTTGGTTGTATGTGGATGGGTTAATTTCTGGATTCTCAATTCTGTTCCATTGATCAGTGTATGTTTTACTCTACCAGTATCAGGCTGTTTTGACCACTGTAGCCGTGTATTAAAATTTGAAGTCAGAGAGTGACAGGTTTCTCACCTTGTTCTTCTTCTTAAGCACTGCTTTGCTTATCCTGAGTCTCTTTATTTTCCATATAAAGTTTGTAATTGTTTTTCCCATCTCTTTGAAGAATGTCGTTGAAATCTGGATTGGGATTGCATTATATGTGTAAATTGTTTTGGGCAGTATTGACATTTTCAGTGTTAAGTCTTCCTATCCAGGAGCCTGGACTGTTCTTCCAGTTTAGTAAGTCTTTTTTGGTTTCTTGTAGTAGTGTTCTGTAGTTTTCTTTGTGTAGGTTCTTTGTCTGGTTACATTTATTCCTATATATTTCATCTTAGGGCAGCTATTGTAAATGGTATTGCTTTCCTAATGTCTTTTATAGTGCTATCGTTTTTGGTATAGAGGAATCCAACTGATTTTTGTATGTTGATCTTATACCTTGCCACTTTGCTGAATCCTCCAATGAGGTCTAGTACCTTTTTTTAACTGAGTCTTTGGGGTTTTCTATATATAGGATCATATCGTCTGCAAATAGAGGGAGTTTAACTTCCTCTTTGCCAATTCGGATGCCTTTGATTTCCCTGTCTTGCTGTATAGCTCTGGCTAAGACTTCAAGCACAATATTGAATAGGAGTGGTGACAAAGGGCATCCTTGTCTTGTTCATGTTTGCAGAAGGAAGGCTTTCAGTTTCTCTCCATTGAGAGTAATAATGGCTGCTGGTTTTGTATATATGCTCTTGATTATGTTGAGGAATTTCCCTTCAATTTCTACATTGTTGAGTATTTTTATCAGGATTGGATGTTTGATTTTGTCAAATGCCTTATCTGTATCAATCAATATGATCATGTGGTTCTTTTCTTTTTCTTGTTTATATGGTGGATTACATTGATCGTTTTTCTAATATTGAACCATCTTTGCATCCCTGACATGAATCCCACTTGGTCATGATGTATTATCTTTTGGATGTGCTGCTGGATTCTGTTTGCTAGGATTTTGTTGGGAATTTTTGCATCTATGTTCATGAGGGATATTGGTATATAATTATCTTTATCAGTAAATATTAAAATCCTCTTTGATTCCAGCAAGAAGATTGTTAAAAAAATGGAAATAGATCAGCAGATCAGCCTGGAACAGCTAGAGGAATAGAAGCTACGTCTTGAAAGAAAGATAAGCAGGGTAAATGCAAAACAAGTGGAATGAGGTACCCTGTCCAGAGCAGTAGGGGCACCAGAGATGGAGACAAAGATGAGGGCATGGAGAAATAGAGCATCTGAGGACTCTAAACTCATGGAAAGAGAAAGGCTGTGTGCTGCAGGCCAGGTGCTGGTAGCAGAATGTGCTCTTTGGTTGTTTAAAGGATTATATATTCCTGAGTGGTTTTGTGTACATCCCCCCCAAAAGAGCAAGTCCCCTTCCCAAAACAGAGGTAATAGAAACAAATACTGTTGAATGATGATGCATGGAGGGGATTGTAAACATTGCAATGAAATTATAAGTGTAAAACCGATGTTCTCCCATGTACTACCACTCAATTCACAATATATTCTTAAAAAAAAAAAAAGGAAATATATCATATGAATCAAATTTTGTTTTATGTTGGGGCATTGAGAAAAAAAAAACAACAACCATGGGTCTCAGTAGCTCAAGCAAGGAAAAGCATAAATTAGAGGCTGAGAAAATATTCCACCTAAGAGGACCTCAAAGATTTGTTAAATAAGAAGAGCCTACATACAGGCCTGGTGTGGTGCTGTAGGTTAAAACACTGGATTGCTAATCTCAAGGTCTGTGTTTCCAAACTACCAGTCACTCCTTGAAAACTCTGTGTATTCTCTAGGTGTGACTGGATGGCATATAACAACAGAAACAACAAAAACAGGCAGACACACACACACACACACACACACACACACTCACACATACAAGCACAGAGTGTTAATTCAGAAGTAAAGAGAATAGCAGCCGTGCTATATTGTTCCAGTCATTGGCAGCACAGGAGACTTCCACAAGGGGAATAACCTGAATCTTGAGCATTCATGTGACTGACAAGTCTAGATCTCATCTATTATGTGTCTAGTAGTTGATCTTCCTTTCCTTTTCTTTTAGTTCCTTGCCCTGCCCCGCTCTTCTTTCTTTCTTTTATCCTACTAGTAAGGGCCTGGAGATGTAGCAAAGAAAAAACAAAATGAGCTGCTCCCTTGGATCCTGGAATTTCTAGGTGGTGCAAGTGATTAATGTACTTAGAGAGTTTGGAGGTTCAATTTCATCCAGAATTTCTTCAGAAGAAAGTTCTGTAAATCTACTTACAAAAAGATCAGCCACCGAAAACCCTGTAGAGCACAATTCTACTCTGATACAAATGGGGTCACGATGAGCTGGAGTTTAATTGATGGTAACTGATCTCATAGAGTTCATCTTTTGGTGAAGAGAACAACAACAACAAAAAGACAAATCTACAACCAAACATATTACTTTCAGATATTGGTAATAAAAATGAAATTGGATGATCTGAGGCTGATTAATGTGATGTGTGTGCATGTGTGATAGCTTTAGATTAAGGAATCTAGAAAAGTTATTCTGAGGAGCAAAAGATGACCTAAAATCTGAAGCATATAAAAGAATCATTAATAACACGATTCCAGGCAAAATTTTCTAAACAGAAAATAACAAATGCAAAGACCCTGAGTCAAGATTGAGTCCACAGGAAGAAATCTAATGTGGCAGGAAAGTGGAGAAGCACACAGAGAAAGAAGCAAGTAAATAACCTCTTATATTCCAGGGTGAAGGAGTTCTGGTAGCATAGAGGATTACGAGTTGTGCTGCTAACAGCAAAATCAGCAGTTCAAATTGGGAGAAAGATGAAACTTTCTGCTCTCATAAAGATAAACAACCTGGGAAACCTTATACAGGGTTGCTATGATTTGGAAGTGAGTACATGATGCATAACCACCACTGCCACCATTCTAGGGCAGGATAAAATAGAGTCTTCTGTGAAATCAGAGACTGTGTTAAATGATTCCTTCATAGCAGGACAGAATGGGATGAATGAAAGATCTTGAGATGTAAGGGAAGCATCATAGCCAAGCATGATTTTGCTGTTTCCCAAACGTGCATCATGGAGAATCTTTCTTCCGATTGGACAACTCTATAAATCCTCAAGTTTAATTACATACATAACAGCATATAAATGTTTAATGCCTAAACTGCTATATTTGTCATGCCAGAATGAACAGACAAATAGTGCTTGTAAAATTTAATTGTTGACTAGGAACGAACTCCTTAACGGCACAGTTAATATTTAATTTAACAAGTTAATTAAGGGATAACTCAGACTTCTGTTTTAGGAAATCAATTTAGCATTCAATTTGTTAAAGCAAAAGAAATGAAAGACAATGTCGGATCATAAGATGAGAAAAATATGAACAAATAGGATTAGGAAACTGCCTTGTGGTTTTGAAATATTTGACAAAGAACACCCAGAGAGGATATTTTCATATTTGAATCTCTTGATGAAATTCTGAAGAAGAACATGACTTAAAATATATCATATATTACATGAATGGCTGATTCAGTTATGAAAGAACATTAAATCTAAAAAATTCCTTCATATTCTTAAAGAAAGCTGAGCAGAGACTAAGGAAAATTTGCCATAGATAGAATTACTATTGCTCTGAGAAAATTTTCAGTTGAATTTCATATTATTTTCTATAAGGTCTGAATAACTTGAGTTGACTACAGTCAAGAGTAGGTTAGCAAACAAAACTTATGCATTTCTTTGTTACTGTTTATAAATTTCTTTATCTGGAATTATTTGACTACAAATTTCTTAAGGTAAAGAACACATTATTTCTTCATTGTTTTCTGTATAGAAGCAAGGTAGGAAGACTAAGTTGGTAAGACAACATAGTTTCTACTAGGTTTTATGTAGGTATTGTTTAAGTCATTGGGATAAAATGGGTCAGAGACTGAGAAACTATAGTCCCTGAGCCCAATATGGCTGCCATCTGCTTTTGCAAGTAGAGTTTTATTGAAGCACAGCTAAGCCTCTTTGTATCTCTGTCTGCTTGGAAGGAGCCCTGGTAGTGTAGTGGTTATGAGTTGGGCTGCTAACAACTGCTAACTGGAAGGTCATCAGTTTAAATCTACCACCTGCTCTGTGAGAGACAGATGAGACTTTCTGCTCTTGTAAAGATTTACTGCCTGGGAAACCCTATACAGAGTCATTGTGAGTTGGAATCGACTTTTTGGCACACCACCACAACTGCCTAGTCTGCTTTGCTGCTACAACAGAATGAAGTAGGTGTAATAGATTATATATGGTGATCTTCAACATCTAAAATCTGACCATTTTTATAAAATAAAAAAACTCAAATCCCTGAAATAATCTTTTCCATTTGATTGGTGCCTTGGTGTGATTAAAGATATTTGCCTTCATTTCCAACTAGCTGGCTTATGATTGAGTTCTTACATTTCTATGTACTTTGGTATAAGTATAATGCAGGAGTCTAACAGTATTTCTGCTGCACAAGACCTTCTTAAAGTGTTGAAAAGCAAAGATGTCAGCTTGAGGACTAAGGTGCGCCTGACCCAAGCCGTGATATTTTCAACAACCTCATATGCATGTGAAAGCTGGACAGTGAATAAGTAAGACTGTTATAGAATTGATGCTTTTGAGTTACAGTGTTGGAGGAGAATGTTGAAAGGCTGCCAAAGAACCAATAAATCTGTTTTGGAAGAAGTGCAGCCAGACTGCTCCTTGGAGGCCAGGATGGCCAAACTTTGTCTCTCATACTTTGGACATATTGTCAGGAGGGACCAGTCGCTGGAGAAGGACATCATGTTTGGTGAGGTGGAGGGTCGGAGAAAAAGAGGAAGACCCCCAATGAGATGGATTGGCCAAGTGGCAGCATCGATGGACTCAAGTGTGGCAACAGTAGTGAGGTTGGCCCAGGATTGGACAGTGTTTCATTCTGCTGTATGTAAGGTCGCTATGGGTCGGTACCGACTCAATGGCACCTAACAACAACAACAACAAACAGTATTTCATTACATGATGGTTGCCTTCTTACCAATGGCTGGATAATCCATCTGCTCATAATTACCACGAAACAGTACAATTATAGCCAGGGTCTGCTTGAAGGTATTCATATGAGAGGGCTTAAAAAAAAATTCATGGAAAAATTCCACTATTTTTTAATGTCAGTTTTCCACAAACTTTGAAGCCCCCTTGTATAATTTAAAATGTACTGAGAAGTAGTTGTTGTTTTTGTTGTTGTTATGTGCCATTGAGTCTGTACTGACTCATAGCAACCTTAAGCACAACAGAATAACACACTCTCTGGTCCAGCACCAACCTTAAAATTATTGCCAAGCTTGAACCCATAGCTGCTGCCACTGTGTAAAACCATCTTGTTGGGGGTGTTCCTCTTAATCACTAACCTTCCACTTTCCCAAGCATGATGTCCTTCTCCAGGGATGGGACACTCTTTATAATATGTTCAACGTATGAGAGATGAAGTGTGGGCATCCTGGCTACCAAGAAGTACTCTGGCTGTACTTCTTCCAAAACAGATCTGTTAGTTCTTTTGGCAGTTCATGGAACTTTCATTTTTTTCCTCCAGTGCCATAACTCAAATATATCAATTATTCTATGGACTTCCTTACTCACTGTGCAACTTACACATGCATATGTGGTTGTTGAAAACATCATGGTTTAGGTCAGGTGCACCTTAGTCATCAAACTGACCTCTTTGATTTTGGACACATCAACAAAGTCTTGTGTAGTAGATTTGACCAGTACAGTATGTCATTTGATTTCTTGGCTGCCACTTCTGTGTGTGTTGATGATTGATCTGATAACTCCAATCTTTTTTCCATTTATCTTAATGTTATTGGTACAGTGGTGATGACTATTGTTTTCTTTACATTGAGGTGCAAACCATACTGAAGGCTGTGGTTTTTCAGCTTCATTGTTATTGTTGTTAGGTGCCATCGAGTTGGTGCCAACTCATAGCGACCTTATGCACAGCAGAACAAAACACTGCCCAATCCTGGGCCAACCTCACTATTATTGCCACTCTTGAGCCCATTATTGCTGCCACTTGGCAAGTCTATCTTGCTAGGGGTCTTCCTCTTTTTCTCTGACCCTCCACCTTACCAAACATGATATCCTTCTCTAGCAACTGGTCCCTCCTGACAATATGTCCGAAGTATGAGAGACGGAGTTTGGGCATCCTGGCCTC
>NW_006411676.1:6893-10252 GCF_000296735.1 Chrysochloris asiatica
TTCACTTTCAGCAAGCAAGGTTGTATCATCTGTGTATAGCAGGTTGTCAATGAGTCTTCCTCTAATCCTGATGCCACATTCTTCTTCACGTAATCCATTTTGTAGGATGATGTGCTCAGCATAGAGATTGAATTAAATGTTATGAAAGAATACAACCCTGGTGCACACCTTTCCTGACTTAAATAAAACCATTCGCTGTTTCCAACTGCCTGTTGGTCTATGTACATATTCCTTATGAGCACAATTAAGTGTTCTGAAATACTCATTCTCTGCAACGCTGTCCATAATTTGTCATGATCCACACAGTCAAAAGCCTTTACATAGGCAATAAAGCACAAGGAAACATCTTTTTGGTATTCTTCACTTTCAGCCAAGATCCATCTAATGTCAGCAGTGATATCCCTCATTCCATGTCCTCATCTAAATCTGGCTTTAAGTTCTGGCAGTTCTCTGTAAACGTATAGTTGCAGCCATTTTTGAATGATCTTTAGCCAAATTTTACTTGCATGTGATATTAATGATGTAGTCTAATGATTTCCGCATTCCTTTAGGTCATCTCTCTTTGGAATGGGCACAAATATGGATCTTTATCAATCACTTGGCTAGGTAGCTGTGTTGCAAATTTCTTGGCATAGATGAATGAGTGCCTTCAGTGCCACATCTGTTTCCTGAAAGATTTCAGTTTGTATTACATCATTTCCTGGAGCCTTGACCCTTGCCAATGCCTTGAATGCACCTTGGATTTCTTCCTGCTGGATCATTGGCTCTTGATTATATGCTACCTCTTGCAATGGTTGAACATCACCCATTTCTTTTTGATACAGTGGCTCTGTGTATTCCTTCCATCTTCTTTTGATGTTTTCTGCGTCATTCAATATTTTGCACATAGAATTCTTCAATATGGCAAGTTGACACTTGAATTTTTTCTTCAGTTCTTTGAGCTTGAAAAATGCTTAGCTTGATATTTCCTTTTAATTCTAGGTGTTTGCACAGAGGGGCTGTATTGTATTCAGTACTGAATTCCTGTCCTGGTGTGGTGCTGTAGGACAAGAATTGGACCACAAGGTCAGTTTGAACCTCAAACAGCGCTCCTCGGAAACCCTATATAGGTTCACTATGGGATGGAATTGACTCATTGGCACTTAACAACAGCAGTAACAAGACACTGATATGACTATAGCTAGATGGTCAACACAGGTAGTTCCCTGTCTTAGAACACATTTGAGTTACAAAGAATCATACAACCATCTAGTTTTGTTTTTATTTTATTTTTATGAGTAGTAATTTGTATGCATATAATACTTTAGTGTGTAATTCGCTAATGTTATCATTCTCAGGGAGTCCGATGGCACCATACTGATAAACACTGGACTGCAATCCACAAAATCTGCATTTTGAGCCTACCAACCGCTCTGCGGGAGGAAAAATAAGGGTTTCTGCTATCATGAAATTTTAAAGCCTTAGAAACCCTATTCAGGGTTGCTGTGAGTAAGAACTGATTCAAAGGCACTTAACAACGTCATCAACATTCTAAGATGTTCATTTGCAAATTTTCAATGTTAGGAATAATATAAAACAAAGCCCATAAATACAGACTTCATGATCAAAATGTTCTGTACTTTTTACAGCATGATATATGGCACATCTTTTAGCAAAATTGGACTTATTTTCTTCCACAACCCCCTCTTTTTAAAAAGTGTCTTTGAAAGCAGCAGTTTTGAGTCACCTGAGCTTTTTAAAAAAAAATCTGAAACATTCCTTAAAAGATATGAATCTTCTACTCATCCCCTTTCTTTTGAGTTTGGATGTGTCAAATGCAATGAAATGGAACGTCAAACCGTACTAGAAAAATCACCCATTGGTCCTGCTGGAGGAGGATTGATGTTAACTATAATTTTTTTAAACCTCCGTGTCTCAGCATAGCGGCACCTCTTCTAGATTTGTGGGCCTCAGTAGCTAGTGTGATTCAGAACTTGGGAGCAAACCAAGTGATGATAAATGATATATATTTATGTTTCCTAACTGACTATACTTTCATAGTAGGACTTGAGCTTTTCTGATACTGGCCATATCCAAACTGTGCCCACAATCAGATCAAAGTGTACATTACTGGAAGACAACTCAGGGTAAATTACTGGGAGAATTATTGAGGAAGATATAGCACAGAAGAAGAGTTTGTTTAGTTTGCTATCATTTGAGATGTGTGATTTCCTAAGAATTGAAACCCAAGTCAGTTTTAAATGGTCATCCTTACTTGAAATGGGTTTGAAGATGATTTACTGGGTCACTGGCAAAGAACCAGCTTGAAAAGAATTCCATTTGTTATAACTGGTGATGGCTAACACTGTTCTCATGAGTGGCCCCTAGGTGGATTGATTCTACATCTCCTGATCAGACGTCAGATCTTGTGTTTCTAAAATGCTGAGTATTTGTTACTGGAAGATGGGAATGTTAATGTAAGTTTTCAAAAAGAATATTACTCCATGTTTGGCTCTTGACTCTGAAATGAACAACAAATGAATGAACTCATTTATGAAAAGCAGATAGACATAATTCTTGCAATTCTTTATGTTGCCTTAGCTCTCATGATTGAGAATGATTAGCTGAAAATGGTAGATTTTTTTCTTTTTTGGCATAAGTGCTTTAAATACTAAATTTGTGTTTATTTTCTATTTTTGTTTTCTTTTGGCAGGCAACTAAAATTCAGATCACTGTGTTCAATAACCATATTAGAATTACAAAACTGTAGAGTCTATAATAATCAAGCTTAAGAGCTCATGAGAAGAATAGTCATCAGGAAGTAAATAGTTCCTCATACGGTTTTTAAAATATTTTTTAAAAATTCAAGGCCTCAGTCCAACTCATCTATTCAAGGGCAATCTTTCTTTTCAATAAGGACATAGAATACTACTTATTTTGTGCTCTCTAGTGGAACATTTGTTTATTTACTATGCAACCCAAGAGCGTATTTGCTTCTGGGGTGCTGATAGACATGCCAATGCCAGTATGCTTATATTTTATTCAGAACCATATTAGTGCAGCAAACCCAGGCAGAGTCTTTGGAAAGTTTGATAATGCATAGCAATAATTCATAGCATTTTAGTCACTAAACCAACAACAGATATTTGTGTATGCTGATTAATAAGTGAGATGTGATAGAACTTTTCCAACATTTACACACCAGAGCGACGGAACCTGAATGTCAGATGACTAAATTACAATGGGATTTGTTTTTCCCTTTTTGTATATGTGTTTATCTGGAAGGGAGAGACCATTTGCCACTGACTAGTTGAGTACTGGTGATGCTGTAGGATAAACACGGGACTGCTAAATGAAAGGTCAGGGTTCAAACCTACTAA